>NW_026057578.1:47418482-47424140 GCF_023721935.1 Panthera uncia | reverse complement strand
CTTGGTGGAGCACCTTCCCTGTGGGTTGGAGGGGCATGTGAGCCCTTGCCTGCAGTTCTCATCAAAGACTGCAAATGTGTGCAAGGGCTGGTACTCGAGGCCAACTTCTGTCATGAAGCCTTCCAGGTGGAGCCTTTATAATTACCTGCAGCCTGAAAAGTTACTTCTAGGAGTTTGGCCTGGATCCAGTCTCCTCAGAGGGGATCCCCTCAGAAGTTTCTCTGTAGGCAACAAATCCTCCAAATCCATCCCCCTTAATCTCTGGGTCACTTTGAGGAGAGAGCCAGCAGAGAGGATGGGAAGGGTCCACAGAAACAAGGGAAGCTTCTTCTGATCTCTGGAAGTCTCGCATTTTCATATTGATTTCCACCTTAATTTCACCATGGTTATTAAATGATCTGCATAGTGTCAGGCCTGTGAATTTTGTTGAGACTTACTTTGTGATACACAATTGATCAATTCTGGAAATGTTTCATATGCACTTGAAAAGAGCATGTATGCATGATCAGTGTGTAAGTGATGTTCAGTGTAAGTCAAAAAGGACAAGTTGGTACCTCTCTATAGGAACTTTAGAACATGGCTGATGTACTATGTCCGCTGAGTTTTATCAGCCCCTGTGGGGTGTGTTTTGTATCTTCTCGCTATGATTGTGGATTTGATTATCTCCCCTTTTTATTCTTTCTGTTTGTGCTTTGGGTATTCTGAGACAGGCGCCTACATATTTAGAGTTGTTACATATTCCTAGTAGATAAACATTTCCATCAGTAAACTGGCCACCTTTATTTCAAGTGCTGTCTCTTGTCTTAGGGCTTATGGAATCTTAGTACTGTTATACTGACATTTTTTTTGGTTAGCGTTGACATAGTATACTTTAATCCATTCTCATTTTTCCAAAATCTCTGTGTTCATGTTTAGAAGTGTTTCCTCTTTGTTTTGCCTTCTTGTACTTTTCCAGCAGTCAACTAACTTTTAACTAAGGTTTCCAGTGCATTTACATCATCCTAGTCGCATTGATTCCTGTTCCACCTTTGTGCTATTTTCATGTATACTAATTCTATATGTGTTTTTTTTAATTTTTTTAAATTTTTATTTATTTTTGAGACAGAGAGAGACAGAGCATGAACAGGGGAGGGGCAGAGAGAGAGGGAGACACAGAATCTGAAACAGGCTCCAGGCTCTGAGCTGTCAGCACAGAGCCCAACCGGGGGCTCGAACTCACGGACCGTGAAATCATGACCTGAGCCGAAGTCGGACGCTTAACCAACCAAGCCACCCAGGCGCCCCTAATTCTATATGTATTTAACAATATTCAATACAATATTATTTCTTACAGTCAATATATCACCTACATTTATTTACATATTGTTCCTTTTGAGTGTTCCTCCTTTCTTCCTACCATACTATTTTTCCATCTGGACTTGTTTTTCCTTCTTCCCAGAGAATTCCCTCCAGTGTTTATTTTAGACCAATTCTACTGGCAACAACTACACTCCGTTATGCGTTTAAAATAACTTGATTTTGTATACATTTTTGAGAGAGGTTTTTGCTGGCTGAGGGATTCTAGGTCCATAATTAATTTCCTCCAGCAGTTAGCACGTGCATGGCATCTTCTGACATTTCGTTGTTTCCTGAGCTCAGCTGAAAGCCCGATAATGGTTTGTTTGAAAATAAGAGATATTTTTACCTCTGGCTGATTTTAAGATTTTTTTTCTCCTAAAATTTGACTTTGAACTCTTTTATTCTCAGTTATGGGTTTCTTTTATTATACCCTGCTTAGGGTTTATAACATTGCTTAAATCAATGGCTTGATGTCTTTGGTCAGTTCTAGAGAACTCAAGCTTTATATTTTTTTCTTTTTTTAATATAATTTGGCTGTATATGTATTCAGTATAATACAAGTTGGCTAACATACAGTGTATACAGTGTGCTCTTGGTTTTGGGGGTAGTTTCCCATGATTCATCTCTTACATACAACACCCAGTGCTCATCCCAACAACTGCCATCACCCAACAACTTCCCCTCTCCCTTGCCACCCCCCATCAGCCCCCCCGTTTGTTCTCTGTATTTAAGAGTCTGTTATGGTTTGCCTCCCTCCCTCTCTGTAACTATTTTTCCCCTTCCTTTCCCCCATGTCTTCTGTTAAGTTTCTCAAGTTCCACATATGAGTGAAAACATGATATTTTTCTCCGACTGACATTTCACTTAGCATAATACCTTCCAGTTTCATCCACCTTACGGCAAATGGCAGGATTTCAATCTTTCTTATTTCCAAGTAGTATTTCATTGTATGTATAAACCACATCTTTACCCATTCATCAGTTGGTGGACTTAGGCTCTTTCCATAATTTGGCTATTGTTGAAAGCACTGTTATAAATATTGGGTACGTGTACCCTTATGAATCAGCAATATTGCTTCTGTCCCATGGTGTGTTTCTTCCTCTATGAGGGAGATCTCACCTTGCCTTTCTCATGCTTCCCATCTTGTATCTGTTCAGGTCTGCCTCCCTGCTGTCTAACTCTCATGTAGCTGCTCTGAATCTGAGGTTAACCTGCCTATTGCATTATTCATTTCCATTACTATATTTTTCAGTTCTAGAACTTTCCTTTTATTCTTTTATGGTAGCTTCTACTTCTTTGCTGGTATTACCCATCTTTCTCCCCTGAACCTATTCATCTTGGACACATTAAAGCCCCATATCTGATAACTACACTGTCTAGGTATATTTTCAGTTTTGTTTCTATTATTGAATTTTGCTCTTGATTTACCCATCAAGTCTTGTCTTTTTTATGATTGCTTTTGACTGAGTGATGGACATTCTGTGTTTTAAACATGTGGAACTAATTGAGGCTTTGAATGATTTGGAAAATATTTTACCTTGATCTGACAGCAATGCATACGATGTAACCATAGGACAGGCCTACATAAAATATACATAGACAGTTTCAGAGATAATAGATGTCATTATCTAAAGACTAAATTCTGAAAGTGGGTATGACCAGGAGACTGGAGAGGAAGGAGAGGTCATACCAGCTTTATGAGCACGCTGGGAAGACATAGGGCAGATGCTGAGGAATGGCATCTGTGTCTAGGGCAGTTGGAGACAGAGGTGAGGTGCTCAGCCTAACAAATATGATGCTTCAGAACATTGATTTGTTGGTTTTGATTCACTGATGCTATTCCTGGGCTGACAATGTAGCTTCCTAAGAGAGGACAGGAAAACTTATAAACAGCAGCAGTTTCTGTGGTATATGATTTTGCTTTGACAATAATATTTGGAAAGCATCACAAAAAGGAGATAACAAATGACTAGTTACATGTATTTCTGAGCCTTTGTTTCTTTGATAATGTCTATGGATCTTTGCATTTGGAAATCAAAGAGTTAACATGGGTAAAAAGAACTAGGTTCAATCTGTGAGGTCAGTTTAGGAAAAGCACAGTAGAGAATCATGAGACTAGCTGCCAGGGCCCTGGCAGGGAAATGGGGAAGGGTGCTGGTGGCGAGGGTTAACAGAGATCATCTCATCACTTAAATTTCATGACATCAACCTTGCAGGGAACATCGTTCCTTTATTTCTCTTTCACCTCCTCCCTTTTCACTTTGAAGCTTCCCCAGAGAATTCAGTGCTGAGATTTTGGTTTAAGCCCCCATTTCAGAAGGGGTCTCACAGATATATTCCAAAGACCTCTGCTCCCTCAAACCAGTAAATCCCATAAAACATTCTGGGTTTGTGGAAATAGAGAATTTCTGAAATGCATGTCAATGTTTCTATATGGGTGATTATATTGTAACTTTCAAGTATATTTTTACTCCCTACTGATTTTGGGACAATGAATGACTGGGCTGGATCTGGAGAGGTCTCTCTAAGACACATTGACACAGGACAGGCTGCTCCTGGTGCTGACTCACCTTGGATAATGCTGTATCATTCAAAAGTTACTAATGTGTGCTCATCAAAGGCAATGGTGGCAGGCACATTTACCCACCTTACCAAAGACTCTTGCACAAACCATGACCTGTGATCATGAGTTGAGTGAATGGGGCCATGTTTTTAATTCTATATTCTATGAAAGCATGAACCAGAGGAAAGACATAGGTCACAAACAAAATACACTAGCTACATTTCACACATTTCTAAATATTTCAGTTCCTTAGAGAACTATTTCCCAAATGTGGCCACAGTGCCAATCACCTGGAGACTGTATGTATTTCTGATTTTGGTTCACAAAGATTCTTCTTTAGTAGAGAGGGTGGGTATGGCCTGATCTCTAGGAGATTTGTAAAATTAAACCAAGGGGTTTTCATGGATCAGAAGACACAATAGACATAGTGAGAAAGAACAGGACACTAGGCCTTCCTCAGGTGAAGACACAATCCCTCAGAACCTGAGTTCTCTCAAGAAAGGATGGGTAATAGTGACCTATTATCTGTTGGCCACACAGACTTACCCTTGTAAGTTTGTTTATGTCCCTACCAAGGCGTGGGAGAGGTCACAAACTTTATACACAGATGTGTCAAAGAACCAAAGCTGAACCAGACCACTATTTTTGTGCTATACCCAATGGAACTGTCCAAAATTGTCTTGGAAAATTCTGTCACATCATCCCTATGACCATTTCACAAAAATAGATGGGCCAGGAAACAGGCAGACTTTCAACAAGGAGCCACTCAAATCAGAGTCATTAGAAACCCAGGAAGAAGGAAGAAAGATGCTCAGCCCCTCCATTCTGAAGTATTCCTCCAAGCAGTATTGTTACTGCCTCTCTGACCCAGTCATTCCCCCAGGTGCTCCCACACTCTCTTTACTCTGCCCCTCCAGGCCATCCCCATGAGTATCTCAGAAGACAGACTTACTCATCAGGTTGGGTGTCTGTAACCACAGTGGCTGTCCCAGGAGTAGTGATTGGCATTGACAGCCATGGAGGTCAGCCTGTGCTGGGAGGGGGTTACAGGCCTCAGGGAGCAGGTGAGACATAGAGACTGGAGCTATTGTGTTCTGAGCTATCATCAGAGGCTTTGGAGAAGATCTAATTATGTGTCAGTGAGGCTTATGTGCAGATGCCCTGATGGGTGTCCAAGAAGGGCAAAGCCTTTTGTCAGCTTCATTCACCCACCTCCAATCCCTGTGATGAGATATGGCCCCACTTCAGAAGGACCACCCCGTTGTGAGTGCTGAAATAAAGAAGATACAGGTGGATGTTCCCTCACAAAATTGCATTCCTTTTGAGTGGAATAGATGAGGGGTTGGAGAGATTGGAGAATGAGTGAAGAAATGGATACATGGATGGATGGATGGATGGATGGAAGGACGGATGGATGGTTATATTAATGGATGACTGAATGAATAAATATACCAACCAACCAGTGGGGGCCCTGAAAGAACCACGAGGGCAGCCTCCCATGAGTTGGGGAGTCTGATTGACTCAACACTGTGCACCAATAGCCAATGTAAGAATAATAAGGATGATCAATTCTGTACTTCTTGTCACAGCAGCAACATTTATAAAATAAAAATGATTCAGGAAAGTGCAAAACTGACAGGGACCCAAAAAGTGCTCTGAGATTCTTTTAATTCTCCTGGTGCTGAACAGACCTGGGACTACATACAGACTGACTGTTGCTCTCTGGAGGAAAAGGATCTTTTGTATGAGGAGCCAGG
>NW_026057578.1:47109799-47110663 GCF_023721935.1 Panthera uncia | reverse complement strand
TGTGTCTGTCTGTGTGTAGTGTGTGTTTATGTGGTATGTATGTGATAGGTGTGTTTGATGTGTGTATGTCCGTGTGTGGTGTGTGTGTGTGTGTATGTATGTGGTATGTATGTGGCTAGGTGTGTGTGTGTGTGTGCGACCCAAATACAAACTGGAGCTTCATATGGCCTGATGGACACATACATACCACATACATACACACACACACACACCACACACGGACATACACACATCAAACACACCTATCACATAAACATCACATATGCACATAACACACCACACATATGCCACAACACACACACCACACACCACATATACACCATGTACACACTACACACACCAAACACACACACCACACACATACACACCACATACACACCACAAAACCAAACCACACACATACACACACCAAACACATACATCACATATACACCACATATGAACACATCACACACCACACATATGCCACATCACACACCACACACCACATACACACATCATGCACCACACACATGCCAGACTCATATACAAACACCACACACACCACACACACACCACATACACATCACACACACCACACACATACACACCACATACCGACACATGCCACGACACACACCACATATATACCACACACACTACACACATACATGCCACATACCCACATGTGCCACAACACACACACACCACACACATTGCACACACACCACTCACACACACCACACACACACACACACCAAACACACACATCACATATATACCACATACACATACACACTCACTACACATAGGCATACACACACCAAACACATACATCACAAGTACACCACATATGCACACATCACACACCACACACCATACCCA
>NW_026057578.1:46907692-47109699 GCF_023721935.1 Panthera uncia | reverse complement strand
ACAACAGCACACACATGCCATACACATCACATATACACCACACACACCACATACACAACACACACACACTGCAGACACACACAGACACCACACATTCTACAAACCACACACACAACACACACATACACATACCACACACACCACACCTATCACATAAACACTACATACACACTGCACACACACACATACACACATACACACACATAATAGAAACATATCTGAGAGATTCACTTTCCAAATAAGTGCTGAGATTATTCATCATAACATGTAAATACATTTAATCTATTGTTCATTCATCTATAACCCCCCATCTCTATCTCCCGGATGGATTAAAGTTCAGTTTTATTCCCTTTTCTGACTCATTTATTCTCATTTCCAAGGCAAAGGTGTTTGTACTCCAGCTACCTTCAGAAGGCATGGTGCCCAAGCTAAGGAAGTAAGGCTCCTCTCCAGTTGAAATTTCACAGTGACCCCTTGTCCAGAAATAAATCATAAAAATAGATAGTCTTTCCTCATCTGCTGTAGACAGCAAAATGTATCCAGCCCTGCATACCAGGGACCATGGCAGCTCTGGGAGAGACTAATTTAGACCAGAGTTGCCAAACTCCTCAGCATTTGTGGACAGAACAGCTGCCCAGGTGGCTGAGAGCTGACCTGCCAGGGAAAGTATAATCCAGTGACAAGATGGATGAGCATTTCTGGCTCCTGTTTTCTACCTCATTACCCAGAGGAAAGGCCTACAATGGGGACTGTAAATCGTGCTTGGAAAACAATCCTGGGAGTGGCTCTGCCCTTCTGGGTGCAGAGGCTAGGCCTCCCTGCAGCCAACCCCCACGGCAGCCTATTTTTCCTGGGGCTGGTTTCTCCCTGCCAGGAGGGGCCTCCTTCTAAGCAACATCTTCAACATGCTTTCCTGCTCCAAGTACCCTGCCCACACTTCCTCAGCATTTCCCTTCTCCAACTGAGACCTCACCCCCTTCCTGTTTTCCTGGTCCCTAAAGAATCCAACCCAGGGAAGGGAAATGTTATACTGATCCCTTTTCTTTGTTTCCACCCTCTGTACCTGCCTTAACACTAGATCCCAACCATCAGAGGAACAACTGTTTCAGGCATTTAAAAAGGGGGTATGTTACGGGCACCTGGGTGGCTCAGTCAGTTAAGTGTAGGACTTCAGCTCAGGTCATGAGCTCACTGCTCGGGAGTTTGAGCCCCATGTCAGGCTCTGTGCAGACAGCTCAGAGCCTGGAGCGTGCTTCTGACTCTGGGCCTCCCTTTCTCTCTGCCCTCCCCTGCTCATACTTTGTCTCTGTCTCTCTCAAAAATAAATAAACATTAAAAATTATTTTTAAATAAAAAGAGGGTGCACTGAACCACGTGAATTATTCTAGCATTGTGTCTTTGGCAAGTCTCAGGAGGCACTAGGACCCTTGTCTTTAAGCACACACCTACATGGGTGCAGAGTGCCTCTGCCTGGGCAAAGTACCTGGGTTATAGATCGCTCACCACACAAACTTTAGTCGCTTTTAACGAGACAGGAGCTTAATAGCTTCCGTATACTAAAGTAAATCATTGAGAAAAAATAATAAATAAAATGTGATTTCTAGTTTTTAGGTTATGTTTCCTTAAAGCACAAATAGTGTCAAAGGGAAAATTTGGACACTCATGCCATGTATTTGTCCCAAATTTTGGACCCCACAGCTGTGTATTTTCCCCAAAATTTTTGCACCGAGGCGGCATAAGTTTTCCAGAATTGCTACCCTGCCAGATAGAGAATGGCAATAATTGGTTTCTTACTCAGACACACAGCTGGGGGTGGGGATAGTGGAGGAGGACTTGGTGTCCCCCAAGAAGGAGGGTGATGAGATAGGTCCTCCGTGGGTGGGATGCTCTGAAGCAAGGTGCATCTCTGAGTGGCTGCTTCTGACACGTTCAGGAGATCCATGTGGCATTTGTCAGTTCCTTTACTGCCCTCTTGACCTTAACTTCTGTCCTTGGTGTAGAGAACCAGGCTGGAAGGAGTTTCAGAGACAGGGCAAGGCCATTCAGGATTTCTCCTTCCCTAATCTCTCCGGATCAGCACAATTGTATTTCCACCAAGTAAATATTTTGGCACATTCTCAAAACAGAAGGTGTTCCTGGATCAGTGGAGATGCAAGTCAGCAGGTGGGGGGCAGGGGGAACCATCCTGGGCATTTCTATTTCTTAACCACGAGTTAACAAAGACTAATGGTCACATGCTTTTTCTAGTGCTGAATACATTGCATGCATTTTCGTGTCCTTGAATCTCATTTCATCCCCTGGATGGTGCTGGAAGGAAGCCAAAAGCTAATCTCCCCATTTTGTTGAAACCGAGGCCCAGAAAAATCAAATGATTCACCCACATTGACACATGGATTCAGCAAATATTTACGGATCATCTACCGGGGACCAGGACTTTAGTTGGTCGTGGGCATATGGGGATGAAAAGCAGCACTGTCCCTTCTTCTTCTGGCTCCTACAGGCTGCGCCCAGGGCTTCCTGAGAGTGGGGAGGATTTGACAAGCTAATAGGAAAGGAACAGGGAGCAAATGAAAAGCTGAGCTGCCCTTTAGAGACTTTTCTGCCTCAGCAAGATGCACCATGGGGCTAGGGTTCCCTTCCATCATGGGAGGGAGCAGGTTCTGGTATCTCCAGCTCTGTGTTGCACAGTGTCCCAGTGAGCTAGCAGTCTGCAGATAACCACAACATGGCAAAATATGCTTAGCTCCATGCCTGGAGGGAAAGATTCCCAGGACACAGGGATTTTTCAGGGTTTTGGGAAAAAAAATGAAATAATGTATGTTGAAAGAGCTATTTTTTTAATGCATTGCCTTTTTCTCATTGATGTTAAGAGTGTGTTTTAAGGAAGGGTTAAAACATTCTTCAAATTCAATCTGTACTCTTCTATTCTATACAAAGATTGAAGAATATTATAATAACAGAAGTCAAGAGATTAATGTGAGTAAAATATAAAGATGCAAAATAAGCATCATGCCCTGACAGGGAAAGGAGACAAACCTGCAAGATAAAATCTATTCTAAGGATGGCTGATAAAATCTATTCTAAGACTGAGTATATAACTTACTTCTAAGTTCCCTGGTAACCAGGAGAAAGGTGACTGCCATGAGTTCATGGCTTTTCTTCATTAGCTAATTAAAGAAAGTATACTAATTATAAAGAGACATACTTCCCTTTGCACTGGATTCCAGAGGGCGTCCCTTCCCTGAATCTCCATATAAAGCACCATAATCACATCCAGGATTATCAACAGCTTTTCATTTAACTAGAAATATTGTCCATGTGGTCATTTATTATAGCCAAGAACCTTGAAATTCTCATGATTTCTGAGTCTGCTTAAATGTTGGCTGATAGCCCCTGCTGGTAAAGACAATACCAGGATATTGAAGAACTTGGCTTCGTGTGTTAGGGTCTTTGCTGTAGGTGGATTTCACTTATGGGCAAAATTCTGAAATGCCGCATGTAATCCACGCCATCTGCCTTGAGAGGCCACCTGACTTGATGTCTCTGCTGGTCGTCTCTTCTGGACAGTTCTGCCTCTCACCCACCTCGTGTCCTAGAATGCACAATCAGGCTGCCCAAAGACTCCCACTACCATAGACCAGATCCCTGTCTGTTATTCCTTAGCTGAGTGATCCCGGACAAATGCCCAGCTTTTCTGGAGAAATGAAGGGGTTGTATCCATAGCTGAGGTTTCCTTTCAGCTTGCATTTTCTGCCTTTCTTTCAACAATGGGTGCTAGTCCTTGAGGTGGAGGTCCCTGCTGAGATTCTTGGCTGCTGACCCTCTGAGAACTACTTCTCTGAAAGTTCTTTTTCTTTTTTTTAATTTAAATTCAAGTTAGTTACCATACAGTGTAGTCTTGGCTTCAGGAGGAGAACCTAATGATTCATCTCTTACATATGACATGCAGAGATCATTCCAGCAAGTGCCCTCTTCCTTCTTTTTCTTTTTTTTTTTAATTTTTGAATGTTTATTCATTTTTGAGACAGAAAGAGAGACAGAGGATGAGTGGTGGAGGGACAGAGAGAGAGAGGGAGACACAAAATCAGAAGCAGGCTCCAGGCTCTGAGCTGTCAGTACAGAGGCCAATGCGGGGCTCGAATTCATGAACCCGGAGATCATGACCAGGGCTGAAGTTGGACACTTAACCAACTGAGCTACCCAGGTGCCCCCCAACAAGTGCCCTCCTTAATGACCATCACCCATTTAATTTTTTTTAACATTTATTTATTTTTGAGAGAGAGAGAGAGAAAGAGAAGCAGGGAG
The DNA here is from genome assembly GCF_023721935.1 of Panthera uncia. Taxonomy (NCBI): domain Eukaryota; kingdom Metazoa; phylum Chordata; class Mammalia; order Carnivora; family Felidae; genus Panthera; species Panthera uncia. Next base: position 47,105,394 of record NW_026057578.1, on the reverse strand, counting down.
AGAAAGACAGAGGACCTGAAGCAGGCACCATGCTGTAAGAGCAGAGCCCGATGTGGGGCTCAAACTCACGAACCCTGGGATCATGACCTGAGTTGAAATTAAAAGTTGGCCACTTAAACAACTGAGCCACCCAGGTGCCCAATGCCCAACCTGCATTTAGCCCCTCCCCCCCACCTCCCCTTGAACAACCCTCAGTTCATTCTCTGCATTTAAGAGTCTCTTATGATTTGCCTCCCTGTTTTTATCTTATTTTTCTTCCCCTTCCTCTATGTTCATCTGTTTTGTTTCTCAAATTCCACACGTGAGTGAAATCATATGATATCTGTCTTTCTCTGACTGACTTATTTCACTTAGCATAATACCCTCTGAAAGCTCTTTGTTCAGAAAACTGTGCCATTTAGATCGGTTGCCTGCTCTGGCTTTTGTTATGGTACACAAGGGGCTCAGGCTTTCATATTTTAATCAAATCATAGCCAATGTTTATTTGGAAATGGTGATGACAGGCAGACGCTGTCCAGCTGTGCCTAACAGATGGGTCACTACAGATGGTTAATTGCCTTGAGAATGGGCTTGGTGCAACTTCTGCTACACTCAGCTCAGCCAAAACAACATGCAGTTGGACCACAGGCTGTGTTCGAGGACGGGGATGGGAGACATGGTTCCAAATTACTCTAGTGAACCTGACCCCAAGGTAGCTTTCTCCATGCTACTTGGAGAAATCTTCATGCTAGTTGATGAAATCTTTTCAGCATCCATGAGTGAATAGAAATGGGAGTTCATGTCCATGAAGACAATAGCATCTTCAACAAACCCACCTTCCAGTGGGTTGCTCTTTGCCATGCCCTGGCTGGTGGTAAAATGCGGTGGTAAAAAAGGAAAGAACTCTGCGCTGGCTTAGTCCCTTGCTCTTTCAAACTGAAAACTCCAATGGGGATGACATGATCAATGTATTAAGACTCCTTTATAAGGAAACAAATCGGGTCACCTGGGTGGCTCAGTTGGTTAAGTGTTCGACTTTGGCTCAGGTCATGATCTCACGGTTTGTGAGTTCAAGCCTGTCATTGTGCTCTGTGCTGACAGCTCAGAGCTTGAAGCCTGCTTCAGATTCTGTGTCTTCCTCTCTCTCTGCCCCTCCCCCACTCACACTCTGTGTCTCTCTCTCTCTCTCAAAAATAAATAAACATTAAAAAAAAAGGAAACAAATTTTCACCTGCTGTGAGGTCAGAGTGTAAAGAAAAAGCTTCTCACTATTTTCTCTGTTAGATAGTGAAAAGAAGAGAGGACTAGGTACTGATTTAAAACCCTTTCTATGAGCCATGAGTAAACTTGTTTTTAGACTTCACTGCCTCACAGCCCTGGGAGTTTGGAAGGCCCGGTCAGAATCTCACCAAGAGGGAATGTGGCTGGTCCACCACACCCCATGGGCCCATTTCTTTTCTTTTAAATTCAGCACAGGTGAACTGACTGAGCGCTCATTTTTTGTAGGGTCCTTCAAACTCCCATCCACATCTGCAGCCATTCCCATGTAGGGACACCCTCTTATTAAGTACAACAATTTGAATGTGGCCACTTCTGACTGGTATTGTGGTCACACTGGTGGGCTGTTTGTTCCGGGGGTTTCTGCCTCTCTCAGCACAGCCTGACCCAGGACAGGACTGAGAAGCTGCTTAATAGGAGGAAGGATTTTTTGCAGGGGGGAAGGGAAAAAACATCAGCCTGCTGTTTCTGCAAACCCCTCCCTGGCCTTTAAGCAGGAGGCTCTGTGTAGCTTGCTCTGGGGAGGGTTTGCTCAGGTCCTGGGAGGGAGAGAGGAGGTTAAGGACTGGTGTCAACTACAATTCATCTTAAGTCCCATAGGAGCTTGCAGATTTCAGTCTGACACTCATCATCACCATGGTATGCAGGCTTGGGCTGGGGGTGGGGACTTGGTTTCCTTCTCCTAATGCCTCGGTCGAAAGGAAGGCATCTTGCTAATGACTCTGTAGGAAAAAAGGGCAATTAAACTCCCTTAGCATGGAAAATGGTTTGAATGGTTTCATGTCAGAGGCTGACAGTACATAAGGCAGGGGCAGAAAAAATTTTACCATGTTATTCATATCCCCTCACCACAAAGACAAAAGATACAATTTCTAGGACATAGTTATGTTTCTCATTGTGTTTCTTTGGTTCATCCATGAAAATTTTAATAAGGCTCTCATTCTGATATATCTGATTCTAATATAACCTCAAGCTTACCACAAACAAGTTATTTTCTTGGGCAAATGAAAATTATAACACAAATTTGGCAAAACAGCGCGGCTGTAACCCATGATTTTTCTTTTGCTGGCTGTTGGTTGGGATGCTATTGCTAGAGATTCCTCAGAGGGTTTCTGGCAAGTGTGCTGAGACTGGTGACGTCTCCTGCCACCTGCCTTTCAGAGCCATAGACTACAAGATGTAGTCTCTTTCCATGCTCACTTTGAAAGAGAAATCCTAGTCACTGCCCCAAAGTGTTGAGGGAGGTTCTAAGTACATGCCCCAGCCACCATTTTTTTCCAAAATGGTTGTCTAGCATTCACTGACTACTACTTGCATGTATACATCTCAAATGCTTACATTTTAACCGAATTGGAAACAAAAATTGGCTCAACCATTTTACTTAAGAGGGACATGATTAATGCTTATTAGCCAAGACACGTATCCAAAATCTGAATTCTGAAGGCTTTAGTCACACCTTACAAGGCGCTGAGTTCTGGGAGGGTGGCTACTGTTGGTTCTTGGAGTTATTCCTCCATAGGAAGTCTCTGTGCCTGGTGAGGCATAGACATCAGGGGATGTCTGTGACACAAGAGCCTGTGTTTTTGACTAACAGTTACTGTTTTACGCCAGTCTTAGCTAAGTGACCTCAGATCCTATGCAAGTCTGGACAGTGACCCAGCTGACTGCAACAGGCTCCCTTTGCCCCATTTGGATGGGAGAACCGCATCAGAGGGTGACACACGGTGACAACACTAGAAAAGAACAGCATGTCCCCTAATTCATGGGCTTCTTGTAAAGGGAGTTACTAGTTTAATGACATTTGGCACATAATGTGTTTTCCAAAGATCCTGGTCAGGGTCTTCAAGAGTATAGTGAAACTGAAATATGAAATAGGGTTGTTAAGTATCTACAATGAGAAATTATTGGTTCCTAGTATTTTTATAATCCCTCCAAATAAGCAGATCTGTGATGATGTTTCCCACCTCCAGGGCCTACACAGTCATCACCTTCTTTGGTGGAAATGGGTTTGTTTTGAGATCTGAGACACTGAGAAGAAGATAATCCAAAGATTGCTTCTGGTACTGATGATTGTGAGTTGTTACCTCCTGCAGTGAACATGGGCTGGCCTCATGACTAACAGAATGTGTGGCATTGACTGTCATTTCTAGCCTATAGAGGCCTTTAGAAGGCCTGGAGCCCTCCTGAGTATGCTGTGGGAGTCCTGAGCTTCCACAAAATAGGTCAAAATGGAGAAGCAGGGGATTCTGAGACAACATGAGTGTCCTGGTTGAGGCAGCCTTCTGGCTGTCCCCCAAAGCACTGTGTATGTGATGGAGCTATCTTGAATGTTCCACCCCAGGTGAGCTCCTGATGAGGCAGCCACCACCAACTTTGTGTACAGCAAAAGAGCCACATGGTCAGTCAACTCACACTTGTAAGAAACAATAAATTACTGTTGGTTTAAGCCACTAAATTTGAGGTGGGTTAATTTCCAGCAACAGCTAATGGAGACAGTTCTAGATAAAACAGACAAGCCTTGAGCCCTAACTCAACCTCAGTCCCATGCAGTAGTGCAGTAAGCCCAATTATGCTGCCTGTTCACACTGGCTCAGATGACACAGCTTTCTACCTGTGGCAAGGTGAGGGTCAGCTACCACATTAGCAGAAGGTGAAGTCAGTCCAGCAGAGGTGTGAGCAGGTAGGTCTCATGATGTAACTGATGGCAGCTTCACAGTGAATGTGTCCTCATCAAGGCTTCATGACAGTGGGAAGGATTGTAGCAGGCACAAAGACTGAGGCCTTGGTTTTACCAGGTCTAGGATTTTCAATAAAGCTCTCCAGGGACCTGGCCTCCCAGCCTAGTTTACCCTCTTGGGAAGACCCCATGCCCAGTTCTTTAAGAGCAGGGGACTGATTCTTTTTTTTAAGGTTTATTTATTTATTTGGGGAGATAGAGGGAGAGAGAGATTGAAAGCATGAAAGTATGAGCAGGGGAAGAGCAAAGAGAGAAAGGGAGAAAGAGAATCCCAAGCAGGTTCCATGCAATCAGCATGGAGCCTGATGAAGGACTTGATCTCGTGAACAGTGGGATCATAACCTGAGCTAAAGTTGGCTGCTTAACTGACTGAGCCACCCAGGCATCCCTCATATTTTCTAGTCTTTAAATAGGAATGTTGCGGATTAAGAAAAATGTCACATATAGAAAATGAGCTATGGAAAGTGACCACCCCTCTCTAGAATTTTTAAATACAAAGAGAAGCTCAGACAGGCCAGAAAAAGTGAGGTAGTTTGGGCCGGCTCGCTTAAGCGCAAATCTTATTTGAGAGTCATATATGTCCTATCACATGGTTAGGATGTGGGTCTCTATAACTCGGTGGAGCCCAAGAAGGTGACCTGAAGCTCAGAAATAGAGATTGCACCTCGTCTAACGAGGATGGTGAGTACATTTCAGGCTAGGACGAACTCCTGAGATGTACAGGTTACACTTGCCTTTCTCTGCTGGTTGTGGAGGGCGTATGTCTTGGGCAGAGCTTGGGCTTAGCCTCTGAAGAGGTTAAAACTCATGCAGGTGGAAAGTCCTGTCTTTGGGGGCCCGCTGTCCAGGTGGGCTTAACTCTGCCTAAGGTTCCTTAGAGGACATCAGACAGATGTCCTTATTTGGCCATTCATTCACTTTGTCAACATTTACCAAGACAAGGACTTGCAAGAAACTTCACTGGGTGGGGGGGGGGGTGACCCTAGGAAGCAAGGGACAGGGAGTCAGGCAGGGAACTAAGCACAACAGGATGTTTTCAGAGACCTCTGGAATCATGCAGATTGAACTCCAGGACTGTCTCTCCCAAGCACAAACCTGTAACCAGTAGTTCTGAACTTGTGGCCCCCACCCAACATACCACTCATGGTGTCACCTGCTCCCAGCTGAGCAGGGGAAGGGTAAAGTCAGGGAGCACAGAGGCACTTACCACAGCTGGGCAGACCAAGGACTGACCAGGATGGCCATCTGTACCATAGGCCCTTGTGGCTGGCCATAAGGTCCCATCATGAGACCTCACCCTTGAGCTCCTAACCCCCATCTTGATCTGAGACTTTGGAGGACATAGTAATGTCAGCTGTTGAACCACTGGCAGAAAGATGGGTGGTAGGTCATTACTGAGGCAAAGGCATGCACTGACTTTGCTCTCACCCCAGTGAGGAGGAAGTCAGGGCAGCGACAAGGCCCACTGACTGGCGTCTAAACTGGTCCAGACTGCAGTGGTTGGGTGTCAGCCTTTAGGCAGAGCACGCATCTTCTGGCTGTGGTTTCCTGGCTGCACTGTTTGTTTTGTAAGAGGTCTGTTAAGGAGGCACTAATAGGACAGAGGAGGCACATCCATGTTTAAGTAGTTCCATGTGGAACAGGGAAGTCTCCTCCTGTGTTGTCACAGAGGATCAAGCTAGGGACATGGGTGGGACATGTGTGCATGTGTGTGAAAGAATATGTGTGTCACTGGAGTGTGTGTGTTGTTTTGGGGGACTGCGCCTTTTCTCCATAGGCTCTGAGAATGGGGTGGAAGTAAAGGAAAACATTAAACAGTCTATTTGAAAACCAGTGTTTTTCAAAGTATGGAACTGGATCCAGCTACATCAAGATGTGAACTCATTAGAAGTGAAAATTCTTGGACCCATCCCAAACCTGCTAGATCAGAAACTCTGGAGGCAAGCCCCAGCAATCTGTGTTTTAATAGACTCTGCAGGTGATCCTGAAATGTGCTTGGGTATGAGAACCATTCTCCTAAATATAAGGAAAATATATTTCCAACCAATGCAACTGTCAAAATTGTCATGCCTTTCCCCATGTAGTAGTGAGTACCACAGCTCCAAGAAGTATTTAAGAGAAGGATGAATATGCATCAGTCAGGCATGTTGCAAAGGAAATTACATTAGGTAGGGAGTTCCGTTGAAGTCACTTTTGGGCCACACACTCTCATTTAGCAAACATGTACTGAACAGGGTGACCAGGCTGCATCTAGGGTGACAGGCAATAGGAATGGAAGCACTATGAGCCCCCTGTTCCCACTGGTCCTGCACACCCCCATGATTCTGTGAAGTCCCTGTCACCTTTACTTCATGCCTTCTTTCTAGTTATTGCCCTTTGTTTTGACAACCAAACATTGGGTTGTCTTTGATGACTACTTACGGTCATTACAACAGACTCTAGTCCTGACGTTTCTGGATGGAACACCATATCAGAAGGGGAGAATGAAACCAGGGATCCCTGACTCTCCCAACCGCATATGAAGCCCCAAGTGAGAGGATTGTAGCAACTTCCCGTTCAGCACATGACAATGCTACTCTCTTGGTCCTTATGAGTCACCCTTTTGTCACCCTTGTCATATTAGTCATTCACTGGAGCTCAGAATCCAGCAAAAGACTTCTTGGGTCCTGGGTGAGGGATGAGGCTGAACGTCTCACCATGGGGTTAGTTCCAGGGGGACAATCTCTAAGACAAATGAATGTTCTTGATGACTGTAGCTTACCACATTAAGCAGGTGACAAAAACTATACTCATTTCCATTTACTGAACAAAAATGAATTATTGCACAAATGCATATTTGTCAGAGGAAAATTAGCAATGCAAATGAGCAAAACCAGGAAAAAATAAATAAACTCCCCTTAACTCCACCATGCAGAAACAGATTTGTATTAGCATTTTGACATGATTCCTTTCTGATGTTTTTCTGGGCATTTATGTGAGTCTATGTGTGACCATGTGTGTCTGTGTAGTAGTGGAATCACACTGTAAGATATGGCTATAATATGCTTTTCCATATGAAATATATCGTCAGTAAACTTACATCATCAATTTAAAGCTACCTCGCACTCCACTACCATGGATGTGGATTTTTCTGAGAGTAACTACTTTTTTTAATGTTTATTTATTTTGGGCGGGGAGGGTCAGGAGAGAGAGAGAGAAAGAGTGAGACAGAGAATCACAGTCTCTGTGCTGTCAGCATAGAGGGGCTTGATTCCATGAACCATGAGATCATGACCTGAACTGAAATCAAGAGTCGGATGCTTGACTGACTAAGCCACCCTGATGCCCCAACAGTAACTATTTTTAATGAAATCTTTCTAAGATGTGTCTTACCACACTCTCTTGCTTCTTCCCCTCCTATTTCCTAATCAGAGTTGGAACATGACACAAGCTTATTTCTAGGGGCCTCGGGTTTGCCATTATTCAATGAAATCCATGTGCCATTTCAATAAAGAGGCAGTTTGGTGGAAGAAAGAGTTCCAGATGAGGACTCGGCAATGGCTCTGGTTTAGTTACAGGTTAGTGCTGGACCTTGGGTATGTTATCTAATTGTTGCTAGCCTTGTTTTCTGAATTTTATAAGAGGGAAGGTTTCCCATGGGATATGTCACTGCTCCCCACCCTAAACAGGCCTGCATCAGGTTTTAAGATCTTCTTTCTCCATTTCCCCATCACAAAATGGCCCTGGGATACCTGCCCCACCTGGTGACATCAAGTGCTTTCAGGCTTATCACAGGCAGGATGGGTCCAGAACATGGTCCTTTGCATTGAGGGCCCCTCAAGCCTCGCCACAGGACTGGCCCACCCTAGCAATTATCCTTTGGAGAGGAGAGAGTCCAAGGAACAGGAGATGCCACAATATTAGGATCACCCTCTGCCTGCTGCTTGAAATGTGGACACAGAGCTGTGGGCATCCACCTCTCACGGGGTGCATTCTAAGGATGCAGACTCTGGGGACCCAGCTCAGCTCCTGTGCATCACCACCTGTGTGGGTGGACCCCAACTGGAGTACTTTTAAACAAACACCTCTGAAGTTTGCCAAAGGGAACAAAAGTATGCAAGGGGAATGCTCCACTCCTAAGATACATTTCTCCTGAAATTTCAAATGGCTGTGCACCAGGAAGCACCTTTAATTGCTGATTGCTTGCTGGATGCTTGGCCTGGAGCATGAAGATGAATGGGAGGATAAAGAAGACATATGAGAATTATTACTTTTCCCCAATTTACCACACAAATTTCTTCTTTAAGTGTTTTGCTTTTGCTTTTGCAGTTCCACGCAGCAAATTTGTGTCCTTGCTTTTCTTTCCAGAATGTCCTTTCCTACACATATTCTTACTGATCCTAAAGCCCATGTCACTGCTGGCACAGACTAATCCCAGATCCTGGCCCTCAGAAACTGTCCAGACCCAATGGCTGTCACAAGGGCAGGACAGCAGATTTCAAAAGGACAAGAAAAACAGCTATAATTGTGTGTGGGGTGCACCTAAACCGATTGCTTAGTTGAAGTGGATGTTCCCCAGGTCTTGTGAGGAAGATTTTGCAACTCTGTGTGGTCTGAATGGACAAATTCATGTAGATTACATTGGGTTTATCTTGGCTCTGCCCAGAGGCAATTTGGCTCTGATAAGGAGACCTCTAGCAGAGTCTTTTTGGCTTTGGGGAAGTGGAAGAACTGTCAACCTGATCCTCCAAGTGAAAGGGCCACGTCTTACATGGCTCTATTATTTCCTTAAGATCTTGGACTTGGGCTTTCAATTGTCCAATAACATTTATTTATTAATGAAACATGTGTTAAACACTGGATAGCTGCCAGACACTGTAGTAGGTGGTCACATGTTAGAATGAAGAAGCGATGGGCTCATTGTGGGTGACCTTTATCATTCTTCAGAGAATTAAAAATATGATTCAAAATAGTTCAAATGAAATGTCATCAACTTACATATATCGTGTTAATGCATAATTAAATATACAGAACCATTGTTATTCATTACTCACTGAAGATCAGTTCTTCCTAAGTCTGTTTTCCATTTAAATCAAACTTTCCTGTTTCTATAAAAGCTATGTTCATGAAAAGCTTTCATGAGCAAATTGCACATTTCTGTTTCCTTTAAACAAGATGTTCTTGCTTGGATTTTAATTTAATTTTACTTGTTTTATATTGTGCTGTGTTGGGTCAAATGAACCATATAGCTCCTGCCCCTTCAGTGACACTGGCCGATGAGGTTCAGGGCTCTGCCTTTGGGCTGAGTCAGGGTTTCCACCGTGGCCATCTGTCAGCAGTCACCAAGTCCTTGAACACACACATGCACACACACACATACACAGTATACTTGCTCCCTGTTTGGTAGCATTCTTCCTCTGGGTCACATTCTTTTTTTTTTTTTTTTTTATTAAAAAAATTCTTTTAACATGTATTTGTTATCGAGAGAGAGAGAGAGAGAGAGAGAGAGAGAGAGCATGAGCACAGAAGGGGCAATGAGAGGAGGAAACACAATCTGAAGCAGGCTCCAGGCTCTGAGCTATTAGCACAGTGCCCGACATGGGGCTCAAACTCACAAACTGGGAGACCATGACCTGAGCTGAAGTCAGATGCTCAACCAAATGAGCCACCCAGGTGCCCCTTTTTCTGTGTCACATTCTTGCACTCACTCCATCTTGATTCTGACCCTGGGCTCCACTGTTGTCACCTCCTGGCCTCTAGCATCTTCCACCTGCACTCTCTCCCTAGGCCCAGCCAATGGGGTGCCCATGGAGGACTCCGCTGCTTACTGACAGGAACAGACCTGAAAGTTGGGGATCTGGGCTGTGTGAGCAACACTTTTCTGTCTTAAGGTCTTAATTCTTTCCAGCTAGCCAGCAGGGCGTCTCTGGCAGCGAGAGAAGAGCTGGTCACTGAAGAGCTGTGGCCTCCCACCTGGCCCTGGCCTGCTTCCTGGCCCCCACTGACACAATGCTTGGGGACTCTGTCACAGCAGCTTCTGTCTGGAGTCTCAGGGAAAGGATGCATGACAGAGATTCTTAGGCAAAGTGATTTTAGCACACAGAGGTCTCCTTGGAGCCTCAGCCAGGCTAGGGTGGGTACTGGATCTCCAAGCCCAGAGACTATATATTTTCCAAAACTTCTTGGGCCAAGAAACATTTTGTTTCCCCATGAGCATCTCAAAGGACTCTTGTTCTATAGAACAAACTTCAGTAAACCCTGTTATGAAGGAATAAAAACGATATGGTGGATGTGTTACTGTGCATTGGGAGTACATCTCATGTTTGGACTTGAGGGTCTGCTGCCTTGGTGTGGTCCCACTCACCCACCTTTTGTGCTGGAACTAGGCATTTAAGCCTTGGAGAAGCAGGGCAGATGCTTCAAATCCAGGAAGACACGAGCTCCATTCCCTGACTATAGCCCTGCAGTGACAGTCTGTTCCCAGAGTGAGCAGATCTGACACCTGAGCCTCTGACATCCAGGACATACAGTCTTATGGTTCCGGGGGGAGATGGCTCTTCAGACAACTCACATGCATGAGTCAAAGGCATACCTCTGTGTGAGGCAGAGCATCTTGTCTGAGTGTTTAGGTTGCTGAGTTGCTGTTTCCCTCAAGGTAAGTTCCTACAAAACTTCACCCAGACATGCAGGGCATCTTCAGTGTGAGGAGGCTAGGAATCTCATGGACATGATGTGAGAAAGTATGAGAGATGAATCTATCACAAGTGTGACATGAACATGCCAAGTCAAATCCTGCTTCAGTTTTCTGCCAATCTTTCAGCCAGAGCCTGTTCCCAAGCTGGGAGGAAGGGCAGTGGGTATGATTCAGACAGGAGAGGGGGCTGGCACCAGGTTAGGGCAGCATCTCAAAGATGCGCACATACATGCACACACATATACACATGCATACACACGCATACACAAAGTATGTATACACATGCATATAAGTGTACGTGTACACACGCACACACAAAGGTACACGTATGTGGGCACATATACACACATATACACATATACACACATACACACATTATATGCATATATATTATTTTCTTCTTTCTCTCTTCTCCTCTGCCTCCCTCTGTTCAAAATGGAATTTCCCCTGGTTATTACTAGCTTCTAAGAATCCAAAACCTCCTAGAATTTTATTGTCTACTTGACTGTCACTTTGGATAGAATCATTTCTGTTCCCCATAAATCATGGACATTCTATAAACATTTACAAGTTTTCACAATATCAGACTTGCTTCTGCAACTCATAAGGGAAAATATATCATACGTGCAAAGATACAGATTTTTATTTGTCCTTTTACTAGATAATAGAATCCTAAGGACAATTGAAACTTTCCAATGATTCAAAACAGTTTTATTTCAAGATACCAATTTAAGGTTTCCCATTAAACACCATGAGCTCCTGGTGTTCCCTCTCCTCTAAAGGTGTTTTTTGTCTGGACTTCTGCATCCTTCCTGGGAAAATACTCAGCCACATCATCCCTGACACTAGCTGACAGCCTGTGTCATCACATGCTGGATGGTAAGCAGGCCAGCTTAATCTGCTGCAGCATGGCAGAAAGTCTGGTTTTGGTAGTGCTAACTCATCTGAGGTTTTCCTCATCATTCAACACAGAACTGACTACTTTTCCTGCTTCGGGAATTTATGTTATGAAAATCAGGAGCACTAGTATTTAGGAAAAGAGATTCCCCTTGAAATGATACATGCTGAAATAAAAATCACAAATAATGTGGAAAAGTATACCCTGCAATGTAAGATATTAGACATTCAGTTATGCAGAACGGAGATGTTAGTTAAGAGACAGATATTGGGAGGTTATAATAAGTGCAACTGAAGTAAAAAACGTCCAGTTACCTCCAGAGTGGTCACATTTTATCGGCTCAATTTGCTACCAGAAGCCAGCAAAAATTACTGCCATATACAATGTTCAGCTGACATAGACTTTGCCTCTTACTAACAGGTGTGCCCTGATGTAGGGAATAAATGCTATTAGGAGAAAAGAGAAAAACTTACCAGACACTTATCCAGCAAATATTTATTTGGCCCATTTATGTCATGTCAGGCCATGGGGGCAGGCCCATCCCTGCACCTGGAGCACCTCCTAGGCTTGTTGCAGCGTTCCTAGGAAAGTCTGTGGCTGAACAGTGTTTGGCCTGGGGCTGGTAGACTATCTTGGCCAGGCTGGACACTGCCCCTGCTGGTCTGTAGCCGGCTCAGTATTACTGCTCTAGCGTGGTCCCTGGACTGGCATCTGTTGACCTAAGACCCTTCCCCAGGTGTCTTCATGCCTGGCCTACTCTTTCTCTGTGAGCGGTTCCTGCCTTAGGAAGCCAGATATTCCACAAAACTTGATTTGAAGAACCTAGGATTTAGTCCTTTTGGCAAATTTTGTTACTCTCAGAAGTCATATTAAGGGTCCCTTTCTAAGGCTGACCAGTCAAGCCCACTCTATCACCTCTGAACACCTAGAGCTCAAACACCTCTTCCCAGGCCTTCCCTGACCCAAAACATCAGCACCCATCCCTCTTGAGCTCCATGCTTTTTTGTGTATCTGTTCATAGCATTTACTGACCTGTCCTTGTACTCATGTCTAATTGCAAGCTGGCTACTGTCCCACTGGAGAGTGAGCCTACAAAAGGAGGGCAGGGAGTGGTCTAGTCTGTTCATGGCTGATCCCCAGCACTTCACAGTGGGCACTGGGCCATGCATTTTGAATGAATGGTTACATAAATTGATGCATCAGTCCTATGGGGAGCTCCTCCCTTTGCTCCCAGTTGTCCTGAGCTGCAGTTCCCAATCTGTTGACTTTGAGGAAAGGAGGAACTAAATCCTCATTGGCTGATTGAGCTAGCCAAGGCCATACTAATGCTTTTATCTAGTGCCCAGTTTCAAAGGGTTTCAGCAGCAGGTTTGGGAAGTGGGAAAACTATGGTCCTGGGGCTCAGGGAGGGGAAGGAGGCCCAGGAGCTCTCTCCCACCTGGACCTCCCAGCCATCTGTCTACTTGAACTTCAGGCCTCATCTCAGATTCCAGCTCCTCTTTTCCCTTGAAAGCAGAGTTACATCTCGTCAGTGTCCCCACCCTGCCTCTGATTCTGCCTTTTTGCCTTACAGTCACTCAGTTAGGTGTTCTCTCAAAATATTGTGAGTTCCTAAAGGGCAGGGACATGTGTCATTTGTCTTTGTGACCATGAGGCCCAGAACAAGGAAGCTCAGCGAATGCCTACAGGCTCATATTGTCCCTGGACAAGAGCTGGTGGTTGATGCCTACGAGGCAAGATAGAGGGAAAAGAAGGGTTCTCTCCAGAACGATTTTTCCCATGACCACTGGCAACATGGGTGTCACTTACTAAGGCAGAACAGAGCCTTGGTCTAACTCAGTGTCCCTGAACTTTCCCCCTCTGTGGCTCTGAGGACCACCTGACAGCTCTGTGATGAATCTATCTCCAGCTGACATACAGCCACCAAGCTGGTTGCTGAGTGGTCAGGGAGTTCAGTGGACTGGAGTACCTGGCTGTGGCCAGGTCCACCCATGGTGATATGCAGCTCAGGCTGACCCAGAACCCCTGAGTGATCACCCTGCCAGGTGGGGGGAGGCCAGGCCGGCTCCGCTTCCTGAAAAACCACACCCCGAGGCCACCTCCCAGCTTGAGCTAATAACATTAGGTCATTCGGTTTATGCCATAATGCCTCATGTCTCTCAGTTTAACCATTTTTAAAGTACGTTTTTTGGATTTTTCTTTTAAATAAACAAGCTTGTGAGCTCTTGGTTATAAGTTGAACACCCTGGACATCACAGAACTGTGACTTCATTTCAAAAGAAACCTTTAAAAGCTGAGAGAATCAAGTCATAGTTAAGGGCAGAAGTAAACACCCAAAGAGTTTTTAAAAATATCGTAATAAACTAAAATTGGATAATGGAGGGAAGTTGAAAAAGTGGCAGTGCTCAGACAGGAGTAATAAATTCTGTCTAAATGGAAAATATGTTACCTTATGGAGCAATACAGTCATGAAAGTGAGAGCAAGAAGAACTAGAATAAAATTCACAGCCTTGAAATAATCAGAAGGACACATGCACGCAAAGAAACACAAGACACAAACCGGGGAGTAAGAGAGAAAGCGCAAAGAGAGCTGGAAGGCAGAAGTAAAATCAAGTAGCTCTGAGATTTGATGGGGCTGAATTAAGCATTTAGACATAAAACACAAACCCCCTGAAGTTGAACCATGAAACTTCTAGGAGGAAGTATAACGGAGTTGGAAAACTACAGAATAAGTAATCTTAGCATGGAGAAGAGTGACCAAGGCACAGGAGGCCATGAAATAAGCAGTTGATACACTAACTGTATGTAGATAGAAATAATTCTATGTTAAAGAAGAAAAGACAACTATGATTTAAAAAGAATAACCAAGTATGAAATATATTTGCATCACATATCAGATTAAAAGGGAGTACTTTATTTCATATTTAATAATTACACGTCAGTTTGGAGAAGACCAGCAAGTCCCTACCTGGATGCGCAGGGGACAGAGACAGAAGCGGAAAATCATTGCCTCATGCACAGAAGGGGTGGGCCGAACAGCACAAACCAGCATGACCTTTACCCAGGGCAACTGGCAGCATCTGTCAAAACTTAAAAATGTTAGGGGCGCCTGGATGGCACAGTCAGTTGAGTGTCCAACTCTTGATTTTTGGCTTGAGTCATGATCCCAGGGTCATGGGATTGAGCTCTGTGTTGGGCTCTGTGCTGAGTGTGGAACCTGCTTAAGATTCTCTCTCTCTCTTCCTTTGCCCCTCTTCCCCACTCATGCTCTCTCTCTCTCTCTCTCTCTCTCTCAAATAAAAAAAAATATTAAAGAAACCCTTAGAAATGCTAATGCCACTTGCCTGACAGGTCCACATGTAAGAGTGTTTTCTGTACCTGTCTATGCATGCACATGGATTTGTGCGTTTATAACAGCAAACATACAACATATTTATCAGCCAGAGCTAAATAAATCATGGCATTGCTGCACAAAGGTCGCCTCACTCTGCAGCGTTAAGAGCATGGGGCAGTCCTCTGTTTTTGCTCAGAGAGAAAAAACTGATGGTAGAGTGGTCTATAGTAGACCAGAGTCAGTGTAATAGTCACAGAGAGAAATTGTTTCACATCTACGTGCATACACAAGAGACCAGGAGGCTCCACTGTGGCTGAGAAGGGGATGCCTCAAAATTCTGAAACACCACGTAATTAACTTTTGTTATAAGGACCCATCAGGGGGTAGGGCGAGTGTGATTATGCACCCAACGGTCATATGTTCTAGTTCCCTCCCAATGCCAAATATCTTGCCAGATGTTATGCAAATATTACACTACTCATAGGTGACCAAACAGGTGTCTTTGTTTCTGGTTTATAGGGTAAGGAGAGACAGAAAGAGAATGAATCAAGTGTCTGCGTTTCTATTACTTGGAAAGCCACCTGTCTGGCCAGCACATGGGGAGCATACTCTGGCCTCCCAGGAGAGCATCCTCTTTCCTTTGTTTGACTTAGGTTTCCATGCATTGGGAAACCCTTAATCAGACATGATTACAACAGGATTTGGAGATTGAGCGATGTTGCAGCAGCCAGGACTTCATCCCATTCAGGCAAGTGTACATTTGCCAGGAAATAGAAATGGGCTAGTCTATAGATGTCACAACTGCCACGTCACCCCAGCAGCCCAGCCCTCCCCTCTTCCCCTGTCAGGGGCGGTGCTGGGCTTCAGTCTCAGCTGGGTGGTCCTGATAAGCTTGAGAAGATTAGAAACTAGATTCTGGACAAATTGGAGACTCGAAGTGAGCCAGGTGAGCTTGGGTGTGTCTGCGGCAGTTGGAAGCCTGTGGCAGATCAGCGGGGGTGCAGGAAGTAGTCCTAATGTGAGTTCTGCAAACCGGTTCTGATATTTTATACATTATTATTTGGTTAGATCATAAAGAATGGAAGCAGATTTCCTCAGTCCAACTCTGATGGTCTGGGCTACTACAGAAAGAAATATCTGTCTGAGAACCTAAACTTGACCTCCGATGCAGGACACAGCCAGAGCACCTGAGCAGAGATGGGCGTAGGATAAATGCGGTAGGAGAGAGACAGAGAGCCTGTCTCCAACCTCCGCCCCCTGCAGCTGTCCTGCAGGAGCATCCCCAGGGGACAAAGTGCCACCATGAGGGGCCTCACCCACTTACACCACCAGTTGTGTAGCCTCACCAAAGGCAAAATTTTCTTTTAAAAGACAGAGTGAGGGAAGAATCACTATGCCTCCCTGGGCCTTCTTGTAGAATGAGGACCAGTGGGAGGGTATGTACATTGATCTGAACCACGAGATACTCTCCACCGGCTTCAACCTCAAACACCTTCCCTTCCCTTCCTTCCATTTATCCTTTATTCAGCACTCCCATTGGGAATGTTCTCTCTCCTTCTCCCAGGGACAGACTCTGGCTCTGGGCAGTGTCCTTCCCACTCTTGGGATCTGCTTCCTCTTTCCTTGGACTTTTTGCTGAGCTATTCCTGCATAACCTCCTGTGTACCGGTTTTCACCGCTCCTCATGTGCAGGCAGCTGGTGGCTGTTGGTCCTGCTGGGTGTGTTATGGAACACTTGCTAGTAGAGTCGGCCCTTCCTGAGAGGCACTGTCAGATATCCAGGCAACTGCTATGCTGTCCTCCACTCTGTGTAGTTCCCTGATGACCCCGGGATGGTGCCAGGTAGTGAGCAGAGGAATAGATGGCTTTGCAGATGGGGTTTGCATGCTGTCTGTGACCTTGCGCAGGACCCTTGGCTGCTTCCTGGTTGTCTTCTTGTCAGTATCCTGCAGGCTGACTGGGGTAAGTGAGGGTACTGAGGGGGAGCCACGAGTACAGCTTCTCTGTTCCCATGGACCCCGGACGTGGACACCCACCAGCCTAGTGCCCTTGCTGTGGGCTTGGGGAGCAGGCACTGACTGATGTAGCTCCCTTTCATGGGGCTCAGCATGGTTTGGAGTCTGGGCTGGGGAATGAAGTATAGCCGGTATCCAAAGAAGGTCCCATTGAAGCACACTGCCCAGACTTAATGCCCTCTTACAGTACCTCCCATACGGAATCTGGGCTGGGTTCTGGCTCTAACCAGGAGAAAGTGGCAGAAGTGATGCTCTGCCAGCTCCAGGCCTGCCTTCTCAAAGCCAGGCAGCTTGAAACACTCACTCCTGGGACTTCAAGCCACTGTACTGGAGAGACCACAAAAGAGTCTGTGCCTGAGAGGCTAGGTGGAGAAGATGGGCTCCTGTGAACTGCAGATGGCTCTGCCCCAGCCCCATGGAACTGTAACTGTAGGGGACACCCCAAAGAGGCAGGAGGAGAAGGGCCCAGCTGAGACCAGCCTCCCTCAAAACCCAGAGATGTGACAAAATGGCTGTTGTTCTAAGCCACTTAGGTGTGGGGTGGTCTGTTAAACAGCAAGAAATAACCCAAATGGAGCTAAATGGCTGCATCCACCTCGTCTCTGCTGTTTACTGGTTTGTGCAGTCTTGGTCAGGTTACTTAACTCTGTGAAGTCTGTGTATCAGAATCAATGCCAAAGAGCTACTGTTGTCACTCATGTCCCCTAATGAAAGGGCATTGGCACGAAGTTAGGAGCACTTCCATCCTTACATGAACCAGGCCTGGGAAGTTACAAATCCAGCGGTCCTATGTTCTAAAGCCTTACCTGGAACCTGAGTGTTCTTATGAGTGAACCTGAGTGTGTCTTATGAGTGAACAACACCCTTTCCCTTCTCTTGCATGCAGGGAAGCATTTCCTTGTCCTTTGGGGGAAAGTCACAGTTTGTTTCACTGCATTGTGGGTCCACAGCCATGACACAGGGTCTTCCTATTCTTATGTTGATGCCCTCAGCCCATTCTGGGCCCATTCTGGGGGGCATGGTTCACCCAGCTATGGTGATCATGGGCCTAGGCCAATATGGTGTCTTTTCTTAGAAGGCAAGGTTTCTGTGTGGACTTTCTTTTTGTATTTATAGTTTTTATTTTTTCCAAATTGTAGCAAAATATATATAGCATAAAACTTACCATCTTAACCATATTTAAGTATACAGCTCAGTGAAATCAATATCTAGAACTATTCATTTTGCAAAACGGACATTCCGTCCCCATTATTAAATAACTCCCTACTCCTCTTCCCTCCAGCTCCCAGAAACCGCCATTCTACTTTCTGTTTCTGTGAATTGGACTACTCTAGATGCTGCATGTAAGTCTAATCATACGGTATCTGTCCTTTTTGACTGGCTTATGTCACTCAGCACAATGTCCTCAAGGTTCATTGTTGTTGTAGTGGGTGTCAGAGTTCCCTTACTTTTTAAGGCCAAATAACATTCCATTGTGTGAATATACCACATTTTGCTTATTTGTTCATGTGTCCATAGACAGTTGGGTTGATTCTACCTTTTAGCTGATATGAATAATGCTCTAATGAATGTGGATATATAAATAACTCTTAGATCATGATTCAGTTCTTTGGGGTATACTTAAAAGTGGAATTGTGGGAACATATGGTAATTTCACTGTTAATTTTTTGAGGTACTGCTCTACTGTTTTGTACAACCTCTGCACTATTTAAATCCCCACCAGTGATGCACCTGTTCTAATTTCTCATAATTTCTCCATTATTGTTGCATTCTGTTTTTTATTCTAGTTTTTTTTTTTATATAGCAGTCATCCTAATGGATGTGAAGTAATCTCTCATAGTTTTGATTTTCATTTGCTTAATTATTAGTATTGCTGAATGTCTTTTCATGTGCTTATTAGCCATTTGTGTATATTCTTGGGAGAAATGGAAATTCTCATCTTTTGCCCACATTTTAATTGGTTTGTCATTGTTGTTATTGAGTTGTAGGAGTTCTTTATATATTCTGCATATTAACCCCTTATTAGATATAAGATTAGCAAATATTCTCTCTCACTCTGTATCTTGTTTTTTTTAATCATTGATTGTTTCCTTTGATGCACAGCTGTGTTTAATCATTTTTCCTTGTTTACTTTTGTTGCTTATGCTTTTGACATCCTATTCAAGAAATCATGCCCCAATAGAATGTCGTGAAGCATTGCCCCTGTTTTCCTCTAAGACTTTTATTGATCAATGGTCATTGATCCATTTTGAAAAGATATTTATATACGGTGTGGGGAAAGGGTCCAACTTAATTTATCTGCAGATGGACACCCAGTTTTCCCAACACCATGTGTTGAAAAGACTGTCCTCTCCCCATTGAAAGATCTTGGAACCCTTGCTGAAAATCACTTACCCATAGTATGAAAGTTGATTTCTGGGATCTCTTTTCTGTTCTCTTGGTCTACATGTCTGTCTTTCTTCCAGTGCCACACTGTTTTGAATACTGTAGCTTTATAGTAAGTTTTAAAATCAGACAGCCTGAGACCCCCAACTTTGTTCTTTTTCCAGTTTTTTCTGGCTATTTAGAATCTCTTATTCCACATGCAATTGAGGACGGACTTTTCTATTTCTGCAAAATATGCTGTTAGGGTTTTGATAGGGATTACATTGAATCTGCAGACCACTTTTGATAATACTGACATCTTAAGACTTTTGTGCTCTAATCCATGAAAACAGGATGTTTTTCTATTTACATCTTCTTTAATTTCTTTCAGCAGTGTTTTGTAGTTTTCAATGTACAGGTCTTTCACCCCCTTGGTTAACTATATTCCTAAGTATTTTATTCTCGTCGATGCTATTGTAAATTGAATTTTTTTCTTCATTCCCTTTCTGGATAATATATTCTGTGTGGATGGGCCTGGGGATGGGCACAGAAAGTGTGATCTTGTTATGTCCATGATCTTAGAACCCTGTCTTTGTAGAGCTGGAAGAGCCCCAGACATCCTTGGTTTAGGGGTCAGAATTTTCCAGAGAAGGGACTCACACCAAGAGAGCTCAATTGCTCACAGAGTGCATTCATTGAACTGAGCCCCAAGAGCAGGATCCTGGCCCCAGTCCTTTCCACGTCCTGCTTAGTGTCTGTGTCTCCTAGTCAAGGGTGTGAAAACTAATTGTTCACTCTCCTCCCCCACCACCACTCCCACTGATGCTTGCTGACATCAGAAGAATCTGCACTAGTCAATGACGCCTATATAAGACAAATACAATAAATGGATTCTGATGTTACCTAAATCTTGGCTTCAGTTGGAATAAATTGAATTGATAGATAAACAGACACTAAAGAAAATCCTTTGCTGAAATCATGGTGCAGCCCCTTAGAAAAGATCCATATCCACTATTCCATCTCCAAAGAAGATGACAGTCATGGAGATAGTGGCTGCACCTGGCACTCACCCTGGGCTCTGAAGGACCATGGTTTTGTTGTCATTGAAAGTGTTTGGGCTCCTCACACTGCATGTATCCTCAGAGGCCTTATCTTCAGGGCACCGACTCTGTATTGTCAAATCCCTACTTTTCCAAACTTTGGGGCCCAAAGCTTCTGAGGACAGGCTGTGTGGGAGTGCAGCCTGGTGAGCCCTTGCCCGAAGGGGCTTTATCTACAGCTACCCTTCTGGAGCTAGGCCAGTGACCTGGCTCCACTCTTGACCTTCCTACTAACTTCTCAGTTCCTGGAATTGTCAGGAAAATCCCCATGGAAATCTGAAGACAGCTGGGTTCCTTGGCGCCACTGCTGTGCTGTCTGAAAGGGGAGAGGTCTGGCCTGGCTGCAGGCCTTTGTGACTCCAGAACCCCACAACTCATGGGGGTTGGTGAGGAGGGGGCCTAAGTTGTCTTTTTCTCTTGGTTGTGGTTCCCAGAATGTGAAAGCAAGCCCAGACCTTGCCAAAATAGACAGTTTTCATGTTGTTGGCCTCCAGCCCTCCAAAGGGGAACCTTTAGGGGGAGGACCTATACATCTCATTAGAAAACCCACACACCTGTTCAATAAGAAACCAAGAAATGAAGGAAAGAAAGATAAAAGAAATATTACAAGTCAGCACTTTTACAGCTCTCATGATGTGCCTGATGCCATGCAAAGGACAACATTCAATTGTCTTATTTAACTATTATAATAATCTATGAGATCGCCATTGCTATCACCCCCATTGTACAGATGAGAAACTGAGGGGCAGGGTGGCTGCACATTCAGGACCAGCCTCACACTCTCCAAGTCCTTGTCACTCATTTGACAAATACCGCCCCCTGAGTTGGGACTAATGGTAGCACAGGCTGGTGTCAGTAATGAAAGAACTCTCCTGTCCCCTAGGTTCAGCTGCCCCTGTAAGGCCTGCCAAGTCTGAGGCTCCCTGTTAGAGGACCCAGAGCTGGCTCCTCAGAGTTTCTGACCAAGCTTCATGTCTACCCACCTCCTTCCTCTGCTGGAGTAGGGTCCAGATGGGTCTAGGTGGGGTCTGGATGTGGAGCATGGGTGTAGCTCCCCATAGTCTCAGAGCTGCGTGTTACTCAAGTCTTGAAAGAAAAGTTCTGGTCCTCTTGAAAAATGGGTTAGGAAGGACTTTTACTGGCAACTGGGCACAAGTCTTTCCTTACCTGAATATGTGTGGTGAGTGCTTGATAAATGCTATCCCTGAGGTAAGGTGCAAATGGGGACAGGAAGGATGAACTGTGGCCTTAGCCTGTGTCCCTGGGCCGGAGCTCTAGTTCTGCTATTGCTGGAAGAATAATGCACCAACTGACTCCAGGCCCACCCCTCCACTGGGAAACAAGCTGGGGGCCCAAGCAGCACCCTGACAAATAAATGGGAGGACTCTGTCTCAGGTTAGACTCAGTTGCAGGGTCTAGGTGCAGGACATACATCACCGTGTGAGTTCTGTATGAGTTCACTGGGCCAACACAGGCGGAATAAATCCCTGGGGAACTGAGGTCAAGTTGATGTATGGGCTGTTTCTCATGGGTGTGGGAAGAAAGATAAGAACCAGGAAATCAAATAGCGCATGATCCACACAACCAGAAAATAAACAGTAATCATGCTGACAATATAATGACAAGAAGTAGGGACTTACCAGAGAAAAGGAAAGGGCCGTGGTAGCATTATCTGTGCTTGTCTAAGAGGACAGTCAGCCGCTTGTAAGCTCCTTGTAATCCTCGGAAGGCCTGATCAGTCGTCTCATGTGTCAAAATAATTGTTGGCCATGTTGAGATTGTCAGATTATCAGAAGGCTCTTGAGGGTTAAAGTCAATTTAAGCTCATGGATGCCATGTCGGTCTGATGAATATGACAACTGCCCACTGGAGGAAACACAGGCAATGCTGGTGTGGCTGAATCTTTCAATTATGGAAGAAATTACCAATTTGTGGAAAAATATAAAGTTGGGCTATTAGCAATGTCTGAAAGACATAACTGCACAACCCGCAATAGCACAAACACAGGATGCTAGCTTCTCTATGCTGGTCAGGAAGCCAAACATCTGGATTAAGACTAGGGGAATCAGATGACTTGCAGATGGCTTCGATTATCCACAGCAAGCCACAGGACATCACACAGGGCGCTCAGTGCATGATCTGTTGATTGAATCCACAGCATGACCTGGGAAGCCCAGTGCTCCCCAAACTGTATTTTTTGGAACACCAGTGTTCTATAGGACATTAACAGTGTTACTTTCCTGAAAGTTTTCATCACAAGAAAAAAAATTGTAAGTTTTCTATGAGGACTATGGTATAACTAGATCTATCAAGATGATCCCTCGGCAATGTAAACAAACATCGAATCATTGTGCTGTACCCCTCGAAACTCATATAATGTTACAAGTTAATTACACTTCAGTTTTTAGGAAGCATTATTTGAAAAAAAGAAAAGATTCCATGGTCCACTGAGTTTGGAAAACACTACTTTAATGTGAAACAGTTGTCTTTATTTAGGGATTGTTGGTGACTTTAATATGATAATGTGTGTTTAATCAGCCAGTTGATCATGCAACTACATGCAAGTTTATTTGCTGAAACACTGAAATTTTATTTTATTTATTTATTTATTTTTAAATAGACTATCTATTGACTTACTGTGGGAATACACAATTCAAGAACAACATCTTGCCAAATCCTGCTGGGAAAAGTGAAAGATAACTATTTCATACTCAATCATACTGTTTATAGGTCTGGTTTATTTTGTTGCATTAAAAACCTCATCAGGGAAATGGAGTCAAAGGGAATTTTGTCACGATTCATGCCTTTTGATTTGTCTAACACCTTTGCATGCTGTTCGGAAAATCAAGCCCGGTCTATGTTTTCTAAGCCTATGATGTGGGCAGCCTGGAATGCTGGGCCACCTTAAGATGGCCCTCTGGATTTTGTGCCTTACTCCTCTGTTCTTCTGCGGCTGGGGGGAAAAGCATGTCACAGGAAGCTGAAAACACTGGAAAAACACAAGGAACCATTGGGACCTTATAAGCTTTGTACAAGTTTTGGCAAACCATTTTGCCTTCCTAGTTCTTTCTGCTTTGGCTGATGACAACATTTGCCCCACCCCTGCATGCCAGCTGGAGGGGCTTATTCCCTGGATGGTGAGTGGCTGGATCCCACATCTGCACCCACTTCTATCCTCTGGGCAGGGTGCAGGCTGGAGAGTGAGACCTGTGTCTCATGTTGGGATACCCTAAGTTGCTCCTGAGATAAGTTTGCTTGTGAGTCGAACCCCAGAAGTGTCTGTTGGGAAGTGAAGGGATGAGTCGGGACTATAAGGGAGCTAAAACAGCTGCTTTGGTGAGCAGAGCACCCCTGGGTCTCTGTTCTCCTGAGCCAATTTGCTGTTGTAGTGACAAGGCTGGGATATTTGTGCCTAGGTCCTCATCTCTCACTGGCTTAGGCCTCCTGCCAGGGATGTTAGCCTCCTGGGAGAGATAGAAATGTTGGCCCTAGGGACCTCAGAGCAGTTGGGTAGGTAGAGCTGCAGGGCTGTGCATGGGGCCTGGAACAAGGAGGTGACACTCATCATCTCTAGCGTTTTTAGGTTAGAGTTTCTTTTTTTAAAAAAAATTTAATGTTTATTTATTTTTTTTGAGAGAAAGAGACAGAGTGTGAACCAGGGAGGGGAAGAGAGAGAGGGAGACACAGAATCTGAAGCAGGCTCCAGGCTCTGGGCTGTCAGCACAAAGCCCAACATGGGGCTTGAACCCACAAACCAACCACGAGATCATGATCTGAGCTGAAGTCTGCCACTTAACTGACTGAGCCATCCAGACGCCCCTGGTCAGAGCTTCTTGATCACAGATCACTCTGTAAGTGATGTCCAGCCTATGAATCCCCTCTGTGCATGCACCAGCTTCATTATCACCCAAAACAGGCTGAGAAGCCTCATTGTGCATCCAAACTCCTCTGACCCAGAGCATCTGTGCTCCATGCTCTGTGCCCCAGCCCCCTCCCCAATCCTACCGCAAGACCTCACCCTGCTCAGAAAGACTGTGCTTCATTTTCCCAGTCTCATAGCAGCCTTCCCACCATGTGGCCTGGAGAAGCATCAGGCAGTGTGTTGACCCCTGAGTTATGCAGAAATGTCTCCAGGGCAGACTGAGTCTTTAGCTTCCTTCTGCTTCCCACAGTGCCCAGTGGACTGATGCCTTGGGCCAAGAAATAAGGGGATGGCTACCTCCAGATTCTGGACAAGGTAGGGAATAGACTCTGCTGAGGCCTGTGACTCAGACTGTGCACACATCCCCCTGACACTGAGGTGGGCAGTGTTATCTGCCCTTGAGGGACCAGGAAAATGAGGCTCTGAGGTTAGCCCCATCTACCCAGGCCACAGACTGACCAACAATGAACAATGTCCTGGCAACACTCCACCTGCCTTACCATCTGAGCTTTGGTGTCTTGTCCACAAAGTGACACCATTGGGTGGGATTTGTTCTTTCTAATCTTTTTTTAAATCATTAATATAATACATCTTCACCTTAGTATTTGCAGAAGCCCAGTATAAAAACACACAAACATAACGCAATCTGGTTGGGTTGAGACGGGGGCTTTGCCCCTGCCTGCTCACCCTCGTCCCTTTCCCAGTGCAGGTCTTGCAGGGGTGTGAGCTGCACAGTTGGAGACCCCAGGACCAGCCAGTCTGTGTTCTTCCTTCTGGTTCTAATGTTCTAAGCTTGGCTCCCGAGGTGTGGCCTAAGGACACTTGCAGAAGAATCCCCGGGAAGCCTGTTGTAAAGATCCCTTTCTGGGCTCCCTGCTTTACCTTCAAATCAGATTGGATATGGGGCAGGTATGGAGTGTGAAAATCTGGGTTTTAACTACAGCCTGTGTCCATTTTTAGGCAAACTACACTTTGAGAACTCCTCACATCTGATGACTGGGATGTGTTTTATAAAAGTTGAGAAGAAAAAGATCCCATGCTGGAGCTCAGTGCATGGAGAGAACTGAACTGGGTGAGGTGGCGTGTCTGCAGTCAGGGGACACGCTGGCTGCATCTACTTTGGATGGCAAACAGTGGGAAGCCTGTGTTTCAGGGTTACCACAAGCCATGGTGCTTGGCCTGCATGAAGGCCCCTAGAAAGTCTGCCCTCCCCGCTTCTCCTTCCTTTGCCGGGGCTCCGTCTTTCTAGCCCTCTTCTGCCATCCAAAGTCACCCTTACTTCAGGGACACTTTCCAGGCAGTACAGGCAGTAGGCACCTGGAACAGAGATGGTCCTCCATGGACCTAGATGTTTGTTTGTGAGGCTGCTCACTCGCTGAACACCAGTCCTAATGGGTGCTGCAGGAGGGCTTCTGGTCCTCATGTTCACTGCCCCACTCCCAAGGCTGGCACCCAGCACACAGTGGGATTCTTATTGGGAATGCTTCTCTGCTGCAAGTGTAAGGCAAGGGTATTGTGCAGGCGCTCCACACCTTCAGCTTTCAGATTCCCACCAAGGTCACCACATGGGGAAAGGGCAGCCACCCCAACATCTCCAGTGAACCCCATCCTTCCTCTGCAAGTGAGAGAGACAGCTGGCTGCACAGTGACAGGTGAGTGTTGTTCTTCCATCTGTCCTGTTCTGATCAGCTCACTGGGGGAAGAAGGGAAAGAGAGGCACCAGCCTTCACCTGTACCAGGGGACCTACTTTTCTCAACTCAAGGCCTACCAGGTAGTGGCCTGAGTTGATGGGGCCTAATGTGGAGAAGTACATCCAAAGGTGGGGGCCGGCTGGGCTTCCGAGTCTCTGGACTCAATTGCTTGTCCTGTGAGTATTTATTGAGTGGTGCCAATTAAGACCTTGACTGCTGGTGTTTGAATCCTGGCTCTAGTGCTAATTAGCTGTGGGATCTTGGGTAAGTCACTTGATATCTCTGTGCCTCCCTTATCTCATTTACCCAGTCTGTACAATGGGGTTGGTAAGAGAGTCTTCCTCGTGGGTTGCTATGAACATTGGAGGTGACAAGTGCAAGGTGCCTAACACAGTGCCTGGTGCAAAGTAAGCACCAGGTAGATTTTCACCATTACAGTATTATTATTACCACTATGATAATTACTAATATTAGTCCTCTTATTGAATAGGAATATGGGTGCTCTTTCTGTGCCCAGAGCAGAGATGGGTTTTTTTTTTCTTACCAACTTTATTGAGGAAAAATTTATGGCCAATAAACTGCATCCACTTAAAGTGTACATTTAAAATGCACCATTCAGGGAACTTGGATGGTTGTAAACACCTGTGGTGTCACTGTCACAGTCAGGGTACTGAACATTTTCATCAACTCCAGAAGATCCCTGTGTCCCTTTGTAGACCAGACCCTCTTATTCCTGGACCCAGATGACTGCTGACCAGCATTTAGTCCGTAGCGATTAGTCTGCATTCTATGTAAATGAATCACATGTGCACCTTTGTTTTTACCTATCTTACTCAGTATAATGCTTTCGAGATTCACAGTGTGGTAGTGTATATGTCAGTGATGCTACAGACTGAAGGATCATGTTCCCCCCAATCCGTATGTTGAAATTCCAATGCCAAGTGTGGCCGTTTTAGGAGGGGGACTTTTGGGAGGTGCTTAGGTCATGAGGTGGAGCCCTGTAATTGGATCCCTATTAGTGCCTTATAAAAGAGGTTCCAGAGGGATCCCTAGCCCCTTCCACCATATGGGGATACAAGAAGAAGCCTGTGACTTAGAAGAGGGTCCTCCCTTGATCATGCTGGCACCTTCTAGCCTCCAGAACTGTGAGAAATAAGCTTCTGCTGTTTATAAGTCCCCCCAAGCACCCCCCCCCCAGCCCAGTCTGGTATTTTGCTAGAGCAGCCTGAACAGACAGAAGTTTGTTAAAGATAAGTGGTTTGTTCATCTTTATTCCTGAATTCAAACTGGAATTCACAATGAGATGCCACCATACTCACCAGCACCAAATTGAGAGACTGCCCATCCCAAGTTTTGCCAGGACTGGGAAACAGGTCTCTCCTCCATAGCTGTGGGGATGTATAGACAGATGTCCAGCCTCTTTGGAAAGCCTTTTGCAAGTTACACATATAACTTCTACCCCAGCTGAATCTACCCAGACAGCCAGGGAAATGCATGGGTGCTGACTTCATGATGCACACAACTGGTGTTATTTAAATTTTCTGTGAAACTAACCACACGCTTCTCCAGCATACCATACAGTTCTTGTCACAGCACAGCCCTTGCGTAACCTTTAACATACTTTGGCAAGTTGCCCATTGGGGCACTGTATGGGCAGTGGACAACAGTGGTCTCTGGCCACTGGCCTACTAGTGCCAGACCCTGAAACCTAACAAGGGACAATGTTATGCAGTATTACCTTGTAGAGCTGTGCACAAGATATGCAACGGAAATCAAGTCCACTTGCTATCTGTAAGTATTCTAGTCTACCCCCTACCCCACGTGGTTTTCCATAGCTTTATCACTGCAGACCAATTTTGAAGATAAAGTTAACAAAATCAAATTAAATAACATTCAAATATTTGGAATCTATCATAAAAACATAGATGATTTTCTCCCATTGTAGCCTACAATGTCATCAAGTCTTGCTCATAATTTATAATTGGCAATGAACTCTCAACACTGAGGCAGCTGTGGGTCATTCATCCAAAGACCACACTGTGATGTCTGGCGAGTTACCAAAGCATATCAAAATACATCGCATGCTTCTAAGATCCAGGGAGAGGTTGGGCTCCTGCCTCACCTCCAGGGCCTGGTCTTTTCCTTGCTGCAAACCTTGGTCAGGATAGACACCTTCCATCTCTGGATTTAAGTGGTTTCATCAATAAAATGATAAAACAAGGGGCACCTGGGTGGCTCAGTCAGTTAAGCATCCAACTCTGGATTTTGACTCAGGTCATGATCTCCCAGTTTGTGAGATAGAGCCCCATGTCAGTTTTGTGCTGATAGCATAGAGTCTGCTTGGGATTCTCTCCCTCCCTCTCTCTCTGCTCCTCCCCTGCTCACACATGCTCTCTCTCTCTCTCAAAATAAATAAATAAACTTAAAAAAATGGTAAAACAAAAGAAGAAACTAAAAGCAAAGCAAACCAAACCAAAACAACACAGGAAAGCCTACCTTGCCAGCAGTCTTGTGAATGCCCAGTGTGAATTACAGAAACCTATGTGCAGATCAGCTGCACTGTTTCCACCTCTTAAGGAACCATAGCTTCATAGATGTGGTGGGTGCATTACTGGCCAAATTCTACACTTCTCCCTGGGCCCCTTCTGCCAGGTTACTTTGCTGGGCCTTTTCCCCCTGGGCAGAGTGGTTGCCCTGACTCATGACACCAGGCTTGGCCATGAGATTGGCTCTGCCAGACATGTGTTAGTGAGCATGATGTGACAGAAACACAGAAGGGACATGTGCACTTGGGTTTGGTCTCAGCCAGCTTGGAGCAGAGCCCCTGACCCTTCAGAAACACATGTGAGCTCCCAACCCTGAGGCATGCAGGCTATAATAAAATACAAGAGCTGTTGGAGTCATGGGATGATTTCTTACACAGCAATAGCTGACTGATACAACAGGGGTATAAGGTATTGGCATGTGCAGCTGTATTATAGGGAGAAAATGAACAATGTTCTGAGTTTCTGAAGAGGAACATATTCACCATCGAGTTTAGAAATCATGCAGGAAGGATCTCTGGAGCTGCCCTTGAGGGCATGTAGGAGAGGTCATGGTGGGGAGCAGGGAAAAGATGACGACCACTCTACAGGCACAGGGCTGGGGCATCTGTGTGTTAAACTGGGAGGAAAGGGAGGTTTGTCATGATGTACGCAGGGCCATGAAAGAGTGAGAGGTTTTACTTTTCAGTGTGTCTGAGTGTAGCCCTTTCAAGCCCTGCCTGTAGGGCAGCATCCTGTCACACTGGGACCAACATCCAGCACTGCCACCCACTTACATGGCCCCTCCTTGCTCACTGCACCAATAAGCATACCAGTGCTTCCTGAAGGAAAGTTTGGCTTCTGGGGTTTTGGGAAAGCTGCTCTTGTGTCTGTTTCTCCATCAACTGATCCTTCCCATCAGCTTGAGAGAAGGAGAAGGGGCTCCCGCGAGTGGGGGGAAACCAGGAGCAGATCCCAGAAGTCAAGAGAAGGGGGTTTTCAGTTGTTCACACAGGGACACCGAACAAGAGAGGACAGAGTACTAACTATGGCTTGGTTGAGATGGGAAAGAAGTGGCAGCGTTGGGGGGTGCTGAGAAGAGAAGGGAGGAATTAGGAGCAGCATGTATAGATCATGCCGGAAGGTCACCTGCCACAGTTCCAGGGGTGGGATTCATTTATTCAACCAGCATATGTTCCTGAGTGCTGCTCTGTGCTGGCCCCTGAACCTGCTGCCCAGTGTGGAGTGGAGAACAAAGTCCACCTGTGCACTCCAAGCCCAGGGACATGCACTGAAAATGTGCGGTTTAGTTGGGTCATTCCTGCATGATTACTTCTCCCTGTTCCATGGGAGGTGCTGGAAAAGCCTTTGAGAATGTCTTACTTTAACAAGCAGTCACAAAGCATGGCCACATGACAGGGACCCTCCTAAGGGAGGCTATGTTGAAACAACCGAATTCCACCCACAGAGGCTCATGTTGGAGCTGCCAGGAATTCTGAGGTCTGAAGGAGTCCTGAGGACTCTGCTCTGGGCATAGCTCAGCGCTGGGAGGTTCTCTTAGTTAGCCCCCATCAACCCATATCCCTAAAAAGCAGATACTGGGAAAAGGATGTGGGGGCAGGTAGTTTATTTGGGAGGTGGTCCCTGGATGCACAGGTGAGGAAAGCCAGGCTGGGTGGGGACGAAGTGGCAAAGGTCTGTCAATGAGCAGGTCATTGCTGGGCTGGGTGTCACAGGTCCCTCTAAGGAACTTGCGGGGCCACATCTAGGGTTGTCTCAGTGATGGAGGTATCTCCACTGGTCCCAGGCCCTTGTTTGAGTGCTGTCCTTGGGCAAAGCCCCAAGCTGAGGGCCTAAGAGGAGGCTAGCTCCTGCCTCTGTCACAGTTGCGGGAAGTCTCCCAGTAGGTGGAGGACATTAGGCTGGGCTCACACGGCAGCTGCTCTGGAGTGCATAGGCAGGAAGGCTGCAGGACAGGTCTGCTCTTGACCTCCTTCCAAGTGGGCTGGAGGCACTGGGGAGACAGGGCTGCGATTGCCCTCCATCACTGCTAGTGGGGCATCTGGCAGCAAACACTGGAGGTAGCGCATCTCTGCTATACTCTGAACATACTTCATTCACAAACTTACTTTTCCAACAGCACTGACAAGTGCCTCCTTGCTGGGGACAGTTCTGGGAGCTGGCAATATCACAGAGGGAATAAAAATCCCAGCCCTGGAGGGGCCTTTGTTCCAGGACAGTGAGAAACAGTAAGTAGGAAGGCAAAGGAGAGTAGGAACAGGAGGTGACAGACTTCTCTGTGCAAGTGCCGAGCCAGGCAGTGTCAGGAGGTGGCAGGGCAAGGCCTTGCAGGCCTTGCAATGAGGAAACCCTGTGTGCTATGGGAGTGGAGGGTGAGTAGCGTAGGAAAGGGACTCATGCAGCCCAGGGAGGCTGTCAGAAGGACCTGGGATTCTGATCCAAGTGTGAGAGAAATGAGGGAATTTGTGCACAGGGCTGTGTCACCATCAGAGATGTACATTGAAAGGACCACTCTGCACACTGTGAGGCAAAAGCCTTGGGACAAGTGGGAGTGGGGTGACTCATTAGGTGTCGATGGCTATCTGGGCCAGCATGGAGGTGTCCTGGGCAGGGTGGGAGCAGGGCTGGTGGAGAGGAGTGGATGTGCAGGACAGAGGATTAGGCTGCCCTAGGTAAATGTGGGAGAAGACTGGAGAGAGAGCACACTCAGGGTGAGTGTGACCTTGTGGAGACAGGAAAGCCTTAAGGTACAGAGGGGTCTAGAGCCACTTTGTCCCACATACTGTGTGTGCTCTGGAGGGTCACGGGGAGCTGGTGGCTGGCTGCTGGGTCAGCAGTGTGTGCATGGGCATGGCCTTGGCTCCTGGAGATGGGGAGGACTATGAGCAGAGGCCATTGTGCCATCGTGCTGGGCGACACCCTCTCTCCTGACTCGTCCACACTTTGTGTAACTCAGCGCTTTGATGGATGGGCCTTCTGAGGTTGTATATTCAGCGTGGAGACAGCTTTATTGTTCCAGGCACAGGAAGGAAGGAGTGTGATCTTACAGAGGAGCCTGCCTGCTGGCATCAGCCCATATTGTTCCCTCCTGTCTCACAGCACTCCTTTGGGGGCTGGGTGTGATTGATGAGCTCTCTTCCTTTTGCTAACACTGCCTTCTGCCTGAAATGGGTACATTGACTCCAGAGGCTATCGGGAGCGAGGCGGGGACTGGGAAGCGGGGACTGGGAAGCAGGGGCTGGTCTGCCTCGTTCCTGGGGCAGTCCAGAGGCATGTAACGGTCCAATAAAAAGCTGAACATATGAAAGTTTTCTCTTGCCTGGATGAAATGGCCAGTGCCCTGTGCAGCAGGACAGTCCAGGCTGGCGGGGCACGGAGAGCCCAGTGCACAGGGGCTGTGAAAGCCAGTGCTGCTTCCTTGAAGCTGTGGTCCTCTCCCTCTGTTTGAGCCACCCAGGCCCCTGCTCAACCCGGCCCCAGGAGCTGATGTCTTCTTTACCCCGGAGCACCAATGCCAAAAATTCTCTCAGCCAGCAGTACCCCTTCCTTCCTTCTTTGTCCCTCGTATGCCTTGGCCCTTCTCAGTCTTTCCCTCTGCTTCTCAGTCCCTGACCGGGGGCATCTCCTCTTCGGTTCATTGGGTGACTGATTTTTGGCTCCAATCTGGATTTACCCACTACTCCCTGGCAATGATCCCCAAAGACCTGGTGCTTTGCTCCACCTCCAGGACTATGCAGGTTAGCAGAGCCTACAGATGTTGGTTTTATTTTAAGCTCAAGCAGCTGAGAGAGGTCTGTTCTCAGAAGCAGAAACCAAGATGAGATTGACATGGTTATGAGTTTAACAGTGCCCCCCCACCCCTGCCACCTAAAAGTTCACACATTCTACCTCTCAGTACATCAGAATGTACCATATTTGGATCTGGGGCTTTTAAAGAGGTAATAAATTAAAATGAGGTGCTTAGGGTGGCCCCTAAGGAAATATGACTCACGTCTTTATAAAAAGGGGAAATTTGGACTCAGAGACTGACACACTTTGAGAGAAGATGTGAAGACACAAGAGAGGAGGTGGCCAAGGAGAGAGGTTGGGACAGCTCCTCCTCTTATGACCCTTGGGAGGAATCAACCTCACCTTGACCTCAGGCTAATAGACTCCAATGTTGTGAGACAATAACCTGGTCTGTACGACTTTGCTGTGGCAGCCCCAGCAGATGAACACACACGTGCAAGAGCTTTACTGGGAGCAACACTTGTGAAGAACACAGAGGAGGAAGTGGAGCTGGTGGGGAGGGCATTCAGAACTGACAGGTCTGACACTGTGAAGACCACAGAAGGAGGGACCCCAGGATAGTCAGATTCTTGAGTCTTCATCACAGGGACACCCAGAAATGAGTGGAGGGCTTGTCATCCAGTCATTGGCTGGGACCCATCTCTGGAAGTGTGACTTCAGCTCAGACCTGGCTGTGGATCCAGAAGGTTGTGGCTGAGCCATGGGTCAGGCCACAGCAGGAAATCTGAGGGGCCAATTCCCCTGATGGCCCCAGCTTCCCTCTGCCTTCCTATTATAAGGAGGCAGCCAAGGGCATATCACCCTACCCAGGGGAAGCAAGATCTCACACCTGGGTCCCTGCCTCTGGTGTCCCCTATGTGTATGGAAGTAGTCCTACCTCCTTACCTGAGCACAAGAGAGCCCACAGTCAGCCCTGCTCTCCTCCCTGACACACGGACATCCTTTCTCCTTCTCCACCATCCCAGTTGGTTGGCTCCGTGAAACTGTTGCACCTGCTTGTCCAGTGCTTGCATCCACTCTGCTTGGACTCATTATCATGCTGGCAGCCCAGCATCCGTGCCCCAACCCAGTCCCTCCTAACTGTCTACCACACACCTGAGCCTGGCTCTGGCTGCTTACCTCTCAGTTTTCAGAATATCCACCACCTAGAGAGGGCCCTGAGTGCTGGTTGTCCTTTGCAGTGCCGTCGCATGACCAAACCACCAGGACATGGAGGCAGAGGTGCGGGGACTCACCTGGAGCAGGTTTGCACAGGGTCTTGAGTGAGGATCCTCAGTGACCTTTCCTGATCCTGACCCTGAGGCCCTGAAATCAGATTTTGCAAAAATTATGTCTCCAGAGTAGCCTCATATTCCATTCATTTTTATTGTATAATAAACCACTCTGAAACACAGTGGCTTAACACAGACAGCTGCCATTTTGTTATAGGTACAGCCTGTGGGTCAGGAATCTAAGCAGGCTCTGCTGGGCAAGTCTTCTGTTTCTCAGGGTGCTGTTGGAGCTGTTCATGGTGTTCATGGGTTCCAGTCAGTCTCACATAGGCCTAGGGCACTGTGGTGGGTTTGCTGAATGGCCTGGGCCAGGGGGCCTGGTGACCGGAGCACCCATGTAACATTACTCCAGGATGGCCATCTCAGGTGGCCAGTTCCTTCAGGTGTTCAGAGGTCTGAGAGCCAATGTCCTGTGAGGAACAGGCAGAGTCGCCATCTTCCTAAGGCCTCCCCTTAGAAGTCCCCTAACATCACCTCAGCCATTTTCTTGTCCAAGCAAATCACCATAGCCAATGGGGACAGAGTGGGATGGAAAGAGATCCCAGCATGCAGTGGGAAGTGGGGAGCACTGAGCTCAACAGATGGCAGAAGTAAGAACATGGCCTGCATTCAGACAGATGCATCTGGGTGTCCAGAGGAATCCCAGGGCCCCTGGATCCTGGAGATTGGGACCTCAGATGATCCCAAGAAGCAGCATTGCCTGCCACCCTGGCCTGCTGGACTGCACTGTCATGTGGGGGAGCCATGCCCGCCACCCCGGCCCACTGGACTGCACTGTCATGTGAGGGAGCCATGCCCACCACCCTGGCCAGCTGGACTGTACTGTCACATGGGAGAGCAATGCACTTTGTTTTGTTGGAGATGTTGGGCTTTCAAGTCTTATTCTAGCAGCTTAGCTTGCTGTCCAATTCACATGGCAAGACCCACAAGGAACTGGTGCTTTAGGGAGATGAGCTTGGCAGGGCTAGGGAGAGTGAGTTGGAAGAGAAAGGGAATAAATAGCAGAAGGAGATGCTATCTGGCTTTCCCACCCTGCGTCCTGGGGTCTCATCCAAGTGTCTGTCACTTGACATTTGAATCTCAGATTCTCACTTGGGTCATCAAAGCCTGCAGTTTCTCCCATTGGTGGAGGGAGGCTGGATATTCAAATCCATGGAACAGAGCTAGAAGATGGGCCCTGGCACATACACTAAGAGTGCTATTTTGAGAATTTTGGCTTATTATCTCCATAGTTACTGTTAATTAGCTTCAGCTTTCCAGAGACTGTTTCAGCATCCAGAAATTAGGAGGAGGAAGCTGCTGATTGAGATCACTGGGTTGAAATTCAGCTTGTACAGATCCAAGCCCTGATGTCTAGGAGGGGCTTTCCAAGGCATTGGGGCAGATAATCCAACTGCACATAGATAACTAGATGGTAATGCCAAGAATCAGGTGGCCTAGCTTTGTACCACACCATAAGACCAACACAACACAGTGAGAGAAAATTCTGCACAGCGGAGTCGATTGAAGCATCTGGGAGGAAATCTGGGGCCAGAACCAAAAGATACGGGTCGTGGCCTCTCCACCCTCATCGCCAACTCTCTGACAAATTAGGAGGTCAGTTAACTTCTCTGAGGACTCTTATACTCTTCTATAGAGTGGAGATATTAATAGCAGCTCTCCCTGAACCCACCAAGTTGAACTTTTGAGAAAATACTTTGCACAGAGTGGGTGTATCATCTGAGTGACAGGTGTGGACCGTGTTGGCGTCTCTCTGGTCATACATGCACGGGCCTTCAGTACTTGCTTGGTCTCCTGGATCACTCCAGACCTCTCCCCCTGCCCTTTCCCTCATGCTGATCTACATAAGGAAGGGTGTGATGGAAGAATGTGGCTTTGGGTTCGCACACACCAGAAGCCCATGGTGGTGTGACCTTCAACAACTTATCTCACTTTTCTGACCCTCAATGAGCTCATCTTTTTTTTTTTTAAAGCTCAAGAACTCTTTAACATTCAGATTTAAAAAAAATAATGTTTATTTTTGAGAGAGAGAGAGAGAGAGAGAGAGAGAGAAAGGGTCAGAGAGAGAGAGGGAGACACAGAATCTGAAGCAGGCTCCAGGCTCCGAGCTGTCATCACAGAGCCTGATGTGGGGCTCGAACTCATGAACCATGAGATCATGACCTGAGCTGAAGTCAGACGCTTAACTGACTGAGCCACCCAGGTGCCCCTCAATGGGCTCATCTTTACAATGGGCACAATAATAAATATCTTGCAGGGTTATTGTAGAATCAGGGTAATGTACGAAGGTGGTGCACTGGCTAGGTTTTTGCACATAATGGGCACTCAATAATGAAGACTTAGAAATTTATGCATCTAGCTCAGTTTCTATGTATACTATATCCATATCCACCTTCCCACCTGTCTATATCTATAACCTTACACCTGTTCTTGCAAAAAGGAGAGGAAGGGTGTGGAGCCAGCTCAGTGTGCGGGAAAACCAAGATAAGGTCTAACTGACTGCCCTAGTCTGTTTGGACCACTATTGCAAAATACCAGAGACTGTGTGGCTTACAAGAAACAAAAAATTATTTCTTTCAGTTTTGGATGTGGGCAGTCCAAAATGCAGTCCAGGATGCTAACATGGTCAGGTGAGGGTCCCCTTCCAGGTTGCAGATAGCTGTGGGGAGGGATGGAAAAGGGAACTCTCTGGGGTCTTTTTTATGAGAACACTAGTCCCATTCCTGAGGGTTTGAGGCTTATTACCTAATCACCTCCCAGAGGCTCTATCTCCTAACACCATCACATGCGAGGTGAGGTTTCAGCATATGACTTTTGGGCAAGTGCAAACATTTAAGCCATAGCATTGTCTTCTGGAAATGCAGAGCAAGGCTGATGGTATTATCCAAAATTTGGCCCCAACAATATTTCTGGTCCCACATGCTCCTCCCATACCTCGTCACTGTCCATCATAAACCAGAGATCATGTCCCTTCTCCTCATCTCCCAAGTGGACCTTTGTGCTTGCTCCGTGAACAAACTGTGATGGAGGCAAGCGATGCTTCATGACTTCCAAGACTAGGTTGTGAAAGGGCATGAAAATTCTGTCTGTAACTCTAGTCACATGCTTTTGGGTGGCAGCCCTAAGTGACAGCCCTGGGTGACAGTGGGAAATCCAACTGCCCAGGTCTGCCACATTTCAGTGACCATATGGAGGGATGCTTGAGGAGCTCATGCTGATACAGCATCCCCAGCATAGCCCAGGTACCAGAAGCTGATGCCTGCAGCTCAGCTCCTGCCATAGCTGAGTGGAGCAGACAGCAGAGATCCCCACTGAGTGCCCTGATCTCATACGCGAACAAAGTGAATGTTGTTGTTTATATATCAGGCTTGGAGAGGATTGTCAGGCAGCAGTGCCTGACTGGGACAAAGGAATCCCAGAGGCACAATTGTGAACAGGTTTCTAATGTATCAACATGGAATGTTTCTTCCCAAAGTCAACTTTATACCTATGTGTGGTGCATGATTTGAAGGACAAAGAAATTTCTGATATCAAAATATCTGGCCTTCGTTGATGTATAACTTACAGTTTCATTCACTAGGCTGGGGCATTTTATCCTACTCTGATCCCAGTTCCCAAAAAACTGTAGCAAATCATTTATACTTTAGCATAACTGAATGTAGGGTGATGTTTCCCAAGCAGGGGCTGTGGGTACCTGGAGAACATGAGGAGTCTGGGGTTGCTTGCAGTGCTAGGAGAGCTCAAGATGAGTGTGATAGTACTAAACATTGCTTTTGTCTTTCCCAACATTTCCTAGGCTGGAAATATCCTGCTTTGGTCAAAGCTGAAGCCGCTTTGATGGGAGAGCTGTTCTGAAACCTCACTCAGCATCCATGGTGGTACATGTCCACTCAGTGCTACCTGGGGCTCCCTCCTGACCAGGGTCAAGCCACAGTTTTTCTGAAAAAGCAGTCTCAGAGATCACCTTTCCTGGGTACCCTGCTCACTGTCCTCCTGCTCACCACTCTCATATGAGTCCCTGCTCTTTGCTATCACCTTTACACTGACAACGTGTTTGTTCCAGATCTCCTGCTTTTGATTTCTCAAGTAAGCTGCGATTCACACCACACTCGGTACTCATCTGCGCCACCAACCTTCCCACCTAACATGGCCTTGGGGTGCTAGACGTGGGTCTGTCCCAGGCTCCATATTGCCTGCCCTGCACTCAGCCCATGACCCCTCCAGAAGGTGAGTGTCTTCCCCAAAGCAGGCAGGCCCCTTGCCAGGGCAACACACCATGTTGGTTGTGTTAAGGCACCACACAGTGGGACGCAGGTGCTACTGGGGCATGTTCTTAAAATCACAGTGTGAGGGAAACTCAGGCATGGTTTGAAGATTCTATCTGGGAATCATGGGCTGCAGGCTGTGGTACAGGTCAGGCATCAATGCTGCCATGCTCACAGGCAAGGAGCTGCTATTCCAAGTCCCCGGATGCCCTCTGCCTCCCTTCCCTCTCCCCTAGAGCTCTCTACATCTCAGTGAGGGCTCAGACCTTGTCCTAGCCCTTGCTCTGAGGATTATGTTCATGCCCAACAGGTGATTTGTTTTCATTTGGACTCTTGGATATCAGTAAGGCCATGACTACAAAATGCCAGATTCCTTGATGGTAAATCCCCTGGACTCACAGCAGCCCACCACCCCAGCTCGGGCAGTGAAGGTATTTCCACTATGATCCAGAAAAATGCCTGAATGCAAACCTTCAGTTGTGGTTTTTACAACATTCCCCAGGACCACCATTAAAATATTGTTGTTCCCTTCAAACACCAACACATAATGCAGTTATGCCCCCCTTACCTCCTAGGGACACAGAGAAGCCAAACTTCAACAGGAAAATGCCTGCAGCAAAATGGTTGAACATGAAAGGCATGTCTGCCTGTGGTTAATTCAATTCAATTCAATTGTGCACACCCCAGGGCAGGTGCCCCCATGGAGTCACATGTCTACCAACCAGCCCAAATGCAACATGATCACATGAGCATAAGCCAAGTTCGCCCCACCACCGGCATGCAGGATATTCAAGGTCGGCTGTGACCCTCACTGCTGGGGAGAGGAGGCCATAAAAGCACATGAGAAAAGCTATAAAATGTAAGTGGGAGGTGAGTTTTGCCGTTTTCAGGGTCAGAGGATCATCTGAGTCCACCCCCCTTATTTTCCAAGTGGAGAAACTGGTCCCAGAGAGGAGAAGTTTCCAGTGCAAAGTCACCAAGCCCAGAACCCCGGTGGACAAAGGCCTCACAATGTCAACACCCAATGCTAGATCAGGAGACTAGGCCAGTAAGTGAGTTAATGCATAAACAACAGCAACCAAACTTGGATTGGTCTGGCCTGCTGGACAACTCCCAAGCATGTTTCACACCCTGCATAGAGGCACCATTCTGTGTTGGCTTGTCTCTGACCTGCTTCACTTCTCCAGGTGCCCTAATGCTGACTCCTGGGGTCACCTCCACTTAACCTATAGGCCCTGGAGTCCACACAGGGGGAATTGAACCTGAGCCCCTTCCATCAGAGGATGGACAGAAGTCTTCCAAAACAAGGCTGAGGGCCACAAGGCTGGGGGGAGAGTGGCCCTCAATGCTTTCCTAGTCTTCATTTTGAGTCACTTGCCAGATATCACACATATCAAGAGGCAGAGCTAGGGTTTGAAGCAGATCATTGAGCCATGGAGCCAACACTGTTTTGGAAGTCCAGAAAAACCATTTCCCTGGAATACACATGTTCACCAATAGAGAAAGTTGCTGAAGACTCACAATGCCAGAGAAAATAGGTGTCACTGGCACCAGAGTGTGGAGCTGGCCACAGGGTGCGGGGTGTGCACTGAATCATCAGCCCACCTCTCCTGTGCATACCCCAGTGACCCAGCAGCATGGCAAGATTTGGGAAATGATGACAGCCACTTGTGCAAGAAGCTCCTTGCTTCTGTTAACTCCAGCCTCTCAATTAGCCCAGGCAAAAGCATTACACTGGAGTCAGGAGCCCAGAGCTAGATCCTGATCCAAGCTATCCATTTCCTGTGTTACCTTGGGTGACTTGCTTGACTATGCTTGACTGTAAAAGATACGGTTACCTTCGAGTATAATCAGAAATCAAAGAAACCCAGGAGTGCTTCATGGAATATGTCTCTCCTGTATTAAAAGCTGTGGGGCTTAAGTGGATACCCAGAAATGCTGTGGCCCAAATAAAAATTATCTCATAGCTAAGATAACCAATTCAGGAAACTCAAAAGAACCTTTTTTCACTCAGTTTAGGTTTTTGAGATTTATTCTGAGAAAAAAAAAACTTTGGAGAAATGACTGTAGAAATTGCTCTTATACAACAGCAAAGACAGCCATTTTTCAAAGAAAACTGAGTTTTCTTTGAAAGACTGCTATAAATAATCAACTTATTAGAGAAGGATTATTCAATTTGGATGCCCTTTTATTTTTGTTTGGAAATTAGCAGAGGTAAATCGATGTTTCTGGTTTGATTTCCACCCCTTGTATTAAATATAATGCTCCCAAAGTGACAAAACAGAAAAGTGGGGGAAAGCTAGAGGTTAAAACTTCAAAAATACTGAGAAATATAAAAGTCTAGATTAACATCTCACAGACTTCAGTCTTGGTTCAGAGGTACCTGCTGGAGGAGGGTCAGTTTTCCATAGGAATGCTTCCGCCTCAGTCCGTTGTTTAGTAAAAACAGAGAAGTAGGGATAGAAGTCAAGTCTACTTGGTTGGAGGCTGCAGTGCAACCTAGAGCTGCCAGGACCCCTTGGAGCTGCATTTCCTTTGTGGGTCTCATACAGGACTGCTGTCCTTGTGTCAGAGAAACCAGAGGCAGTCCTTCATGATGGTTGCATGATGCTTCATTGCCAAGCGAGGGCCACATGTGGCTGCAGCCACATACTGGCAGATGGAGGCTCCCGGTGATTCAAGCAGGGGAGAGGGGCACCCATCCCCAGATTCATGAGAGCCTGCTTCATAAGTTCTCCGTGGGCATGCTGCAAGTTGAGGTTTAATATTAGCAAGTGACAGTTCCTCTGTCATACTAGGTCAATGTTAAATTGAACCATCTTGGTTTTGGAGTCTTCCTTGTAACTGACTTGTAAATATTTTGGCTTCATAGTCACATGAGGGTTAATGCCTATGGTGATGACAGAAACACTTATTTAAGTATATGGTGGGAAATATGGGCTCCCATAGGCCAAATAATATGGGCTCCTATAGCCCAAATTTTGAGCCACATTTTAGTGGCTCAAAAAGAGACTGGCCCTTCAGATGAAGAAGGAGAAGAAGAAGAAGAAGAAGAAGAAGAAGAAGAAGGAAGAGGAGGAGGAGGAAGAGGAGGAGGAGGAGGAAGAGGAGGAGGAGGAGGAGGAGAGGAAGAAGAAGTAATGCTCTTGGTTCAAAGACTGAAGGACTTTGCCAGTGTCCATATGGGAGCAATCAGCCAGCACCAAGGAAGGGTCCTCACTGGAGGAACATGGCAGGTGGTGCTCTTTCCAGGTGGGAAAGATGGGGAGCAGCACCCCAAAAGGCAGCCCCCTTCCATTGGTTTCCAGCACTCTGGACCAGGAGACATGGGTGTTTCCTTGATCCAGGAACCAGAGAGAAGGTATAGACCTCAGGACATTTGCTCAAAGGCAAGAGGTAGTAAGTGGCTTCCAGAAGAGTTTCTGGAATAGCAGAGGGGAGAGAAGGACACTGGTTTGGAAATGGAAGAAGCTGGGTTCATACTTCATCTCTGCTGCTTACTGAGAATGTGATGGTGGATAAGGAGGTCTCTTTCACAGTGCAAGCCCTACTTTTTTCATTTGTCACATAGGGATTCAAAATGTGATAATAAAGCTCACTCCCCTGTTGGTTGTAAGGATGCAATGCCACCACAGATGTAAGTGGTGTGTGGCACCGAGCACCGATTCTGTGCTCGGCAGATGCCATTCTGTCCCCTGGTGCCCAACCTGCCTGTGTACACAGGGAACCACCCGGCTTCTGCACACAGCCTGAAGCCCTACCCTGAACCCCGGCATGCCACCTCCTCTTCATGCTTGCCCTTAATCTGATTTCACTAGTACAAAAGTGGTGGAGGGAGGTTGAAGCAGGAGGGGAGAGGGGTACTCTGTGAGATGTCCAACTACAACTATTCTGGATTTTCAAAAAATTAAAGCCCTCCGAAGGCTGTGACATGCAGACAGTTTTTCTGAAGTCATTGAAGTGGTTCTTTGCTCTCTCAATGAATATATGACACAGTAGTCTTAGTTCTGGCTATTCTCTGAGCTGGTCCGATAGCCTGGTTTATGGCGTGGATGCCAGTCCTTCTTTTCTAGGGATCTACAAAGCCAGGTCTTCAAGTCCTCAAAACAGCTGCAACATTCCAGACACCAGCTGGTAGGAATAATTTAATAGAGACCATTTTCTGTCTACATTAACTGGAATTATTCATATTTTTTGCAGAACTGTGAGATGAAGGTGGCCAGTCCATCAGCCAACACTTATCAAACTCCTACTGTGTGTCGGGGACATCAGAAAGAGCTGGGGATGAGCACTGAGCAGGATGACCTAGATGTTTATTTGTTTAGTGTGTTTACCAGGTGTTGCATGCACTGGCTACTGCTCTAGGTACTCAGGTTGAGCCAGAAACACTCCAGGCAAACCCCTGACCTTGCGACCTGACATCATAAGTACTATGGAAGAAGACACAGCAGGGGGCTGGGAGTGGGAGTGCAGGGTCACAAGGCTCTTCTCCACAGTGTGTGGAGTGAAGGCCCCTCTCAACAGGTGTAAATACCTGCAGGAGCTGAAGGCATTAGCTATGAGGATACCTGTAGAAAAAACATCCTAGGCAGAGGAAATAGCAGGTGCAAAGGCCCTGAGGTGACATGTGCTTGATGTATTTTAAGAAAATCCAGGAAGCCAGTGGGTTAGGAAGGAGTGGACAATGAGGTCAGAGAGGTGGTGGGGGCCATATCATGCCTGTGCCTGGAAACAAACATACGTCAAGTGCAGGACCATACATGATGCAGGTTCTAGAGTGACTGAGGCTCTTGTAAGGTTCCGGTAACATATGTTGCAAGAGGTATGGGTATCTGCTCCTACTCTGTGGGGTGCCTTGAGAGTTGACTGGCTGTGAACTAGAACACTCCAAGTTAACTTTCAAATCCAGCCCAGTTCCCAGTCTCCTGGAACAGCACCCGCCACGTGTGGCCTCTCTCACCATGGAGTTCATGGTTTGTGCTGCACTGAACCTGCCGAGCACTGCCATTGCCACACCTGCCCATCTTACACCCTGCATACCTACCTCCCCTTCCACTTGGAATCTAACTGGAGCCCAATTACCCGGTAAAACACCCGGCACAGTGTGGTGCTCGTGGTGCATTGTGGAAGCTTATCAGTGTTTCCAGAAACACTAGGAGAGCACATAAAGGACTGTATGTCCAGAGTTGTCCACTGCTAGCCAGGGTATATTTTCTGCAAAACACAGCAGACACATTTTCCCAGAGTATTTCAGAATAGCTTGGGTCAATGTTGTTTCAAATAACCTCCCTGGCACTTAAATTAACTCCTTTTCTGTTTTCTTCCCATGGTCTGTGCTGTGAAGGCTGGTTTATTACTGCAGAGACCTGTGTCTTGGGCAGCTGGTTTAGCAGAGAAGAGCATTCTGGCTTGCCTTTCAGCAACTGGCCTGAGCCCACCATGCAACATACCATGATGAGTAATAAATGACTCGGGCCCATCGCCTTCCTTGAGCAAAAGTTCCTCCAAGTAATGCATGTGAAGAGCAGAGACTGCGGCTTAACTCAGCTTCCCATGGCCCACCCAGACTTCAGGAAATTTGCAGTCTTTACTCAGCAGGGGGCCATGGAGTCTGAACTGGCCGGTTTCTACCATATGTCAAACTCATGTGCCCTATAGGGAAAAATCATGTGTGTGTAGGGGGAGAAAATTCAGTTTCCCCTGAATGCCTGAGGCCAAGGGAGGGTGGGGACTGCCTGAGTCAACCCTGTTTCCTCCTCCCTTTTCCAGAGAGCTGTGCTTTCAAAGCCCATCAGAGGTCACAGTAGATGTTTGCCTGAGGACCTGTGACCATGGGCACTGTGGTCGTTGAGGTGTGGCAGGGAGACCCCACCAGAGGAAGTCAGGAAAATGACATTTTCAACTGCAGAAAAATGGGGCTTTGAACTCCAGAACCATCCTAGGATGCCAAGCATGTGCTAGAGGCAGAACAAACACTGGGGACTTTCTAAGCAAGAAGTCCAGGTCAGGAGGGTGGCCCTTTTTCTGCCTCAGTGCCCCCAGGAGCGCCCTCAGTGCTGACAAGAAGCTGGAATGCAGGCAGTATCGCCCCGAACCGCTCTGGGTCAGGAGGCTGCTGTGCAAGTCTCCAGTTATAAATTCTCATTTTCTTTCCAGTTAAAAAAATGGACTCTAATACTTATTATAGAAGCTGGAAAAGACAGAGAAGTATTTGAGACAAAAATGTCATCCATATGTCGCCACCCTGAGGGGGTCACTGCTGGCAGATGGGTGGATTTCTGTGCAGTTTCAAACATGCTGAGTTCCCTCTGCAGAGAGGTTTAAACCTTGAATGTTAAAAGATAAACATTTCCCTCTATGTGCATAAACTTCTGTGAACATAATTTAATTTATGCATGATACATCATCATGTGGTTACATTATAG
Source organism: Panthera uncia (assembly GCF_023721935.1). Lineage (NCBI taxonomy): Eukaryota > Metazoa > Chordata > Mammalia > Carnivora > Felidae > Panthera > Panthera uncia. Next base: position 47,061,109 of record NW_026057578.1, on the reverse strand, counting down.
TTTACTTAACCAGAATATTATTGTTGGATTAATACACCTTATTTTTTAATTTAAATAATGGTTCCATGATATTAACAAACACAAAACACTCATTTATAATTCATATTATTCCCTTAGGACAGATTGCCTTAAAAGTGATATCTGTAGAAAAGTATAAATGATTTTAAGCATGTGCACATATCTGCTCACACATGCACATGCATGCATATGCACACATACACATGCCTTAGATTCTAGTTTGGCTTCTGCCGCTAACCAAATGTTTCAGATTGGTCAAGTCACTTAATCTTTTTGGATGTGATTTTTTTCCCTTTGTGAAATGAGGGGTCAGAACAAATGACTTCTAGGTTCCTTCGAGCTGGAGCATGAAAATAAATGATCATTCACAAAAGGCTTCACATGGACATTTTCATGGTAGACTTTAATCATGCCCTTAAGTGTATGTCTGCACCTATGCTCTTGGAGCATTTCTGAATAAAATCCATCCAAATCATTTTTTTTACCTGCATCGCCCCATTCATGTATATTTGTTTATAAATTACAGTTATGCACTAATGTCAATTCAATATGAAGACTCAGTAAAGTTTTGTTTTTGCCTTATTTTTTAGTTAGAAAATACCACAGTCACTGTATACTCCCTGCTGTGTGACACCATTGGTGTTGACATCTCCTGGGTTTTCCAAAAGATGCTGGGTGTTCCTCGGGTGGAATGTTAAGGGGTGAGGGTACAGGAAAGGCAGTGTTTTTAAAATTATAACTGCAGAGTGTACAAACAAAAGCCCAATTCTGTCACACACTCTCGAGTGTGAGGACCAGCTAGGGCCTGGTCTGGCCTTTCCAAACTTGCCTTCCAACAGATCCCGGGGACCGCCTGGTGTGGCCAGCATCTGTGACACTGTCCATCCTAGTGAGGCAGGTTTCCAGTGGGTGCACTAGTGGCTGGCAGGCAGGAATTCCTGAAGGTCATGTGATAAAGCCCACAGCTCCTTTTTGCCCTCTTTTGACCCAATTTTTTCACAATGCCCCAGAAATGAAAGAGTTATACAAAATTCCCCAGAAGCCTGGCTTTAAACCTGGAAGAGAATTTAACAATGTAAGTCACAGATAATATACAGGAGCTACAAAGTATTAGTAGATGTGTGTAGTTGTGGATTTATAGTAATTCGGGGAGCTTTGGGGTGCCTGGGTGGCTCGATTGGTTAAGCATCTGACTCTTGATCTCGACTCAGGTCATGATCTCATGGTTCATGGTTTTGAGTCCCACATCGGGCTCTGCTTTCACAGCCTCCTTGGGATTCTCACTCCTCTCTTTGCCCCTCCTTTGCTCACTTGCTCTCTCTCTCAAAATAAATAAATAAACTTAAAAAAATGAGGAACTTCACTGACTGGCTATAGGGCAGGGAGCCCACATTCTAGTAACATCCAGGAGAGGTGGCGGATGTCCATTCTCCAGAGATTTGGAGCAGTCCCTCTAAATTCTGGACTCCAACTACCATGACAGCCCCCACCATGACAGTCCCCCATAGCCCCTTGGCCTTCTTTGACTGTCCATCTGCAGCCAGCTCTGTGCACTGAAGGCCTACACCACCTCCTTCCCTCTCTCTCTCTCTCTCTTTTTTTTTTTTTTTAGTGTTTATTTAGTTTTGAGAGAGGGAGAGAGAGAGAGAGAGAGAGCGAGAATGAGTGGGGGAGGAGCAGAGAAAGAGGGAGACACAGAATCCGAAGCAGGCTCCAGGCTCTGAACTGTCAGCACAGAGCCCGACACAGGGCTCGAACTCATGGACTGTGAGTGAGATCATGACCTGACCTGAAGTTGGACACACAACCAACTGAGCCACCCAGGCACCCCCTCCTTCCCTGTTATTACAAGAGAGTTTAAAACTTGTTCACACTTTGCTACTTACTCTCATAGCATATGAAGTTAGATCTAACTAACATCTTACGTGGGTATCATTGAAGACAGACTCTGAGTAAAAGTGAGCTTCCCCGAAGTTTTAAAATTGCCACCGGCTTTGTGATAACCCAGAATTTCTGCTTCCGAACCTAGTAATCTTTTAGAAAGTAGATTCTTAACAAGTGATGTCTGATGAGAAGACAAATTTGCAGAGTGAACGCCCTATGATTTAGGGCCACACAGGTCCCTAGAGGCCAGCATGGGCCAAAGCACTCACACTGAGCCACATAGCCCCCTGGCTCACACAGCCGCTTTCACTCCTGAAAGAATGTCGAGGTTCCAAAGCCACAGGACATGTGTGGTTTCCAGTGTATCTGAGGAGCCCTGTCACCACCTGGCGCCACAGCCTCTGTTTGATTGCTTAGGTGGTCTGCAGGCAGAACACTTAGGGTGCCCCGCAAGGTCAAGTTGGCCCCCGCAGACAAGCTGAAAGACATGTATTGTGTGTGCTATAAACAATCACTGACAGGCAAGGCCCACACAATTTCCTGGCCCTTGAATTGAATGAGCAATTTGACAAGTTTCCTGCAATCCCTTTCTTTGTACCAGCAGAACACCCTGCACTTCCATATTAGGCTTGAGCTGGAGCCCATTAGCTCAATGGCAGCTGCACTTCCCCACTCTGATCTGCAGGGGCTGAACTAAAGGTGGCCTCTCACTGACACTTGATTGATCATTACACACTTAACATGCGTCTACCCTGGCAGCTCAGCACCAAACAGGCTCAGCCCTTAAAGGTCCTCTGTGTCACCCCTTGTCTTCCCAACTAGATTTGCAGAGCCATGTGCCTCATTCACAGGGAGCTGGAGTCTGCCCCAGATCCCACTTGCTTGTGAGAACAAATTGTAACATTTGGGGGAATCAGGCAAGGTGGTTCTTAAATACAACCATTATTAAAAATAAACGATGTAAATGTAAGTAAATAAATTATACTGAGACAAAGGTAACAGATGTTAAAAACTTATGACTTCCTGATGATTTTTAAGACAATCTGTGCTCTTGAGGTTATTCAGTACCAGTATGGTGGAAACACTCTATGACGGTGTGTTCTTGCATACATTCTCTGCTCCATGTTCAGTGATGTCCTTTGGCAGATGGAAACCAGCCACAGTAGAAGTATTTATATCATGGACAGAGGAAAATGCTACAATGCTCTTTCCCCCAGAAAGGAGGTAGCTTATAATTTACCAGGACCCCTCCATGAAGATGTTCCCAGGTCATTGCTGTGCCTTATAGTATGCAGCACAGTGATGGACACTCAGGGGCCAAGCATTTCCTAACAATTTTCTGCAGAGAAGCCCCTCTGAGGTTTCTCTGAAATTTCTTACCTCCAGAGAACTTGCTGGGTGTCTCTGAGGGCAGGGTCAGGCCAAGATACTTACAGATCCATCTCCACAAGTGTGGTGACCCTTTGGCTTGTCCCCAGCTCTGGCTCCCCATCCTATGCTCCTGGGCTTCCTGCTCTGGGAGTCATGGCCCAGGTGATGTAAGAGCCAAAGCACCTGGAGTTCAAAGCCTCCCTCGGTCATGACCTTGGTACAGGCACTTGGTTGCTATATACCCCAGTCTCCCCATCTGTTAATGGGATGATCTTAGGTTTCCCTTTCCATGGTTGTTATGAAGCTAAAAAGACATAAAAAAGAAATGATCAGAGTAGTCATGATGGGTCTTTTAGTTGCCCTGAACTGAAGCCCTGGCTTCCTTCAATGGTGCTGCCTCAACCTGTCTGAGTTGGCCTTACCTGGCTTCAAAGGGTGTGATGGGGGTGCTGGAGGTGAGTGAGCCCGGGGGTGCAACCAGGTACAGCACACCTCAAGGGCATCCAGGGTGTACCCCAGCAGGCCTGGGTAATATCAGAGTTAACAGTTATTCTTTGATCAGAAAGCTGGAGGGGCAAGGTGTCAATAATTAATTGTCCCACATAGGGGCACCTGGGTGGTTCTGTCAGTTAATCATATGATTCTTGATTTAGTCTCAGGTCATGATATGACAGTTTGTGAGTTAGAGCCCCAAGTGGGGCTCTGTACTGACAGCTTGGAGCCTACTTGACATTCTCTGTGTTCCTCTCTCTCTGCCCCTCTCCCCTGCTCATGCTCTCTTTCTCTCTCCCTCTCCCTCTCTCTCTTTCAAAATAAATAAATAAACATTAAAAAATAATGTCCTGTGGATACGCTTGATGCAAGCCACATGCTGGCTGGCATGGCCTCGATATCTTGTGGGCTCTGGAGCCAAATCAGCACAAAAACCCTCATTCTGCATTCTTTCTCTGCCCTCCCCCTCCACCTTGGGTCCTGGCTCCACCTTCCAGCTGCCTGTCTCCTTGGGCATCCAGGCCTCTGGTAGTTTCTGCCCACTGGGAGCTGACAAGTAATCGAGCACTTAAATCAGCACTCCCCTTCTAAAACAAAGCAAACATAACATTTCCCAAACACCTTGTTATTTCAACAAAAGTGCCCTTCATGTTGAAGTGAGATTCTGCAGAGACTTCTGCTATCTGACAGGCCATTATCAAAGTCAGAACAGTTAAATGAAGAGGAAACTGAAGAGTTCCCAGAAATCTGGGAAGAGAGAGAAATATTTCGCTGTCATTACATAATTCCACACTACAACCTTTATTCAGCCTCTCCTCATTCCATGTAATAGATGTGTTCCGGTGCAGTTGGTCACATCAGTTTGTTTCTTCAAAGCAAATCTGATTTCTCCATTTATTTTCTATGTTGACATGTAGGAGAAAGTTTTCGTGAGAAGAAACGATTCGTCCCTTAAATTCTAGTCTTAAAGGGCTGTGCTTTTGCCAATTTTTTCGTTGAAATTTTAACTTTTGATTTTGGACACTTTCAATCACATATATAAGGTAATAATGAAATAATAATCAATAACACAATGGCCTTCACATGTCCATCACTCACCTTTGATGTATGGCCAATCCTGTCTCATCTGCATCCCACCGTTCCCACAGCCAATTGTTCAGCATCAAATCCCAGACAGGGCAACAGCTCACCTGCAAATATTTCAGAAAATATCTCTAACATATAAAGACTCTTTCAAAAATATATCATCTAATAGCAATAATATACCTTTAAAAAGGATAACCATCATCAAATATCCAATTAGGGTCCTTATTACCTTAATTTTCCTATAACTGCTGTCTACAACTTGTTTGAAGCAGGACCTAAATAAAGTGCAAAATAACAATTGGCTGATACATCTCTTAAGCCTCTTTTAATCTATAGGTTCCCATGTTCTCTCTCTCTCTCTCTCTCTCTCTCTCTCTTTCTTTCTCTCCCCCCACTGGTTAAAGAAGCTGGTTATTTGTCTTGTAGGTTTTTCTATAGTCTGGATTTTGCTGATTACATCTCCATAATATTATTACTGTGTCATCTTATCTTGTGTATTGTCTGCATACTCATGGTTAGATCTAGAAGCGTGGTCAGCTTCAGGAATGGGTCGGTTGATGATTTGCAAAGCAATATCATGAGAGGTGTGGAGTGCTTCTCTCAGGAGGCACAAATTGCCCACTTGTCTCTCTTTTTGCTTTGTTAGCAGTCATTGATGATGATTTCCATTACTTGATGCAGGCACAGGAAAATATTATTTTAATTATATTACTATGATCTAATTTATTAGCTGGAATATTTTCATAAAGAAAAAATTGGCTTCATTCACTTTTGTGTTGCCCTAAGGTACAATTCCTCTAGGATAGGCAGAACAAATGCTTTGTTCTGTCCTTTTATTTTCCTTCACTTTTCCTTTCCTTTCCTTTCCTTTCCTTTCCTTTCCTTTCCTTTCCCTTCCCTTCCCTTCCCTTCCCTTCCTTTCCTTTCCTTTCCTTTCCTTTCCTTTCCTTTCTTTTTCGAAGAGGTATATCTCTAGAATTCTCCAAAGGTAGAAGTATTGTTTTCTACTGCCAGGTAACAAATGACCAGAAACTTAGCAGCTTATAGCAACATGCTTTCATTATCTCCTAGTTTCTGTGGGTCCAGACTCAAAATGTGTCTGAGCAGCATGTTCTCTGCTCAGGGTCTCACCAGGCTGCAGTCAAGGGTTGGCCAGGGCTGCAGTCTTATCAGGGGCTCAGCTGGGGTAGGACCTGTCTCCCAGCTCATGCAGAGTGTTGGCAGAACCCATTTCCCTGGGTTAGGAGACTGAAGGCCTGGCTCCAGGGGGAGGTGTCTATGGGGTCACTGTAGCATCTGGCCAGAAATGTCTAATAATTTGGGTTTTAAGATTGTGTTTAGTATCATTATGAACTTAGATACTTAAACATTCTTGATGTGCTTCATTCCATGCATACTTTTTAAATGATGAATCTTTGTTATCTGGCGCAAACTTCTTCCTTTCACCTTACTTCAAAAACATATTCTTCTCCTCAAAACTTACCCCCACCACCTCCCTCTGGATGTCACATAAGTACTGTGGGTGGTATTGTCTCTGTGCATTTCCCTGGCATGGTTCGTGATCCACTTCCATCAGAATCACCTAACGCGCTAAATAGAAGAGCAGGCATCCCCGCTCTGGCCCCTAAAAGTCAGCTCTTGTAGGTCTGGGGTGGAGGCCAGGCATCTGCTTCTCACAGGACCCACCCAGTCATTCTGATGCATGCTAATATTTGAGAACCTCTGACATAAGAATCCCCAGTGCGAGCATGCCTAAAATGTTAGGCAAGAGGCTATGAAATAAACGTGATTCTTTTTGTTGATATTTTTTAAACTTCAGTTCAATCAAAATGATGTAACCTTAGGTTGACCTAGTAGAATACTTATATAATCAAGTTTTCCTTTAGGAAGTCAACTCATGTGAAGTAGAACTTGTTTACTCTTGAAACATATTGGGGAGATATGTGTCAACTGTCACCTGCTAGATTTCACTCACACATAAGGAAAGACCTGCCATAAGCAGATGAAAACATATTACTTTCTGCTAAGATTAGAGGCTGAATTCTACCATCAGAGAAAATTTCTGGCAAAGTCATAAAAAAGGGAACAACAAAGCCAGACTAAGCCATCCAATGAATAAGGGCCAGCATCACACGACAGATGGGCCAAATTGAAGACTGATTCACTCCAAGAACCTCTGTCGGGGTGTAAGGGTTTGCCAGACTCAGTCTGGTCATTCCTTTGGAAGCATCCTGTAAAGCTTCATTGTTTAGTTTGGTGCTGCGATGGTATATGTTATGATTTCCAGGCATCAAAATCAGCTTCAGCTGATTTGCCCAGGACAGTTTTCTCCTCATCCTGCAGGGTACCAGTCTTCTTACTCACAAAGAAATGCTGTCTCAGAAAGCCTTCAAGTCACGGGGGTGTTCACAAGCCACACGACTTGCAGAGCTGGGCACATGAACCAGTGGATAAGCATTGCGAAGGCGGGCAGGTTCAGCCAGCCTGCGCCAAGGTTGGCCAGTGGGACACTGGGGCTTCTGAATGCCCTGGATGCTGCTCTGTGCTCTCTGTACCTATTATTGGCACCCCCACAGTTCCCTGTCCCAGTCTGCCCCTAAGATGTTAGGGCAAGAAGCAAGAGCACAATGAGAAGCCTGTTTACTAGAGATTTAAATATTTAAAATTCCTGAGTCAAACCAACAAACTGTGAAATAAAACACAATTTATCTTGTTATCTTGATAAATATACCTTCCTAATGACCTGGAAGCCCTGGAAGTCTGAAGTTAGGGCTCTTGGACTCCTCCACATTCTTGATGGAACATGGCAGCTGGGGAAAGGCTCCTCTGAGCTCTTGGGCCATGGCCACTGCCCTGCTCCTTCCACCCAGTTTTCCTGCACTTCAAAGGGTTTCGTGTGCACATGCATGATCACCCAGCCTGCCCACATGTGCAGACCCCCCACAAACATCCCACAAATAGTTGAGGCCATGCTTTGAGGTCAGAGTGCACACAACAAGGGCTGTTTCTTCCACAGGAACACAAGACAACCAGGAAAAAGCCCACTCAGCACTGCACATGTGAGGTATCCAGAGTGTGGTCTAGAGGCAGGGGTCACAGGTGCTGGGTGGATGCAGCCTTTTTCTATAGACTCTTTGATTTTTGGGGAGACAGACAGCAAAAGTACTGATCCCTAATTTGTGGGGCCAGGGGAATAGAGGTATAAGTGTGGTAGTATCTTTCCTTATTAGCCTTAATTCTCAGAAGTGAGTCAGGGAACAGGCTTCTCCCAGAATGGTCATTACTGAACTTGGCTGAGGAAGTCAACCTTGTGAATAATAAGAGAACATTTCATTGAAGCAGTGTGCCTCCAAGATATGGGTGCCATCATTCCTGTATGATCTGGGGTTTTTCTACAATTTCCAGTGCTCAGGTTCTAGGAGTTTCTTTTTTCACGTCTCTAAACTCTGGGAATAATCCCTCCTTTCATTATTCAGATTAAAAGGATATAATGAGGTCTGTGACATTTTTAGCACAATGTCTGGCATTTAAGCTACAAACATTGGTAGCTTAAAAAAAGTAGGAGGTGGAGTCTCCATTGGTGCAGAGAAGTAATGTTCTGGAAAGAGTTTGTCCCTGGTGGACCATCGCCTGCTGGGAGTGGAGGGTTGCAGGGCCAGACACATCTCCTTGACTTATCTTTCCCTAGGCATGGGGCCAATGTGCAGGTCCCTGAAAAGTCTTGAGTATCTTCATTTGCCAGAGAAAGGAAGCAGCAGAAAGGGCTGTTATCAGCAGGTGATGGTTATGGGAGCTGGAGTGTCATCCTGCTGGGGAACCTGGGAGTGGGCTGGTGCACACACCTCAGAACTTTCCTGCTGGAGGATCAAGCGAGCTGAGGTTATCACTGCTTGATGTCTTGGCACTTCCAGCCTACCCTGAGCACAGAGATGCAGGTGCATGCAGCTGGATGTCAGGATGGCCTGAGGTGAGGGAAAGTTGGGGGCTCAAGGGGCACTGGCAGCATCTGCTACTCCATTGTGTTGTAACAGAGATCCAGCCAGCTGAGGAAAATCCCCTTCTGGTAACAGAAAACACCCTTAACCCTCAGAGAGTCTTTTGGTCTGTAAGTGGAACAACTTCCCTGCCCTCTGTGATATTTAGAGACCTGCTGGAGGCTTGATGAGCAAGGGAAGGAGCACTTTCCTGCAACATCTTCCTGAGTTAGATCACTGGGGTATTTCCAGTGTGCTGAGGGAACACGGGGCATGTGAACTCCAATTTCAGATTCTATCATTGGCTGGCCCTGAACCTCTCTGATCCTCAGTTCCTAAATTGTGAATGTGAGGACAATACAGTTGACCTTTGAATAACATGGATTTGAACTGCACGGGCACACTCATGAAAGGATTTTTTAAAAATAAAAACAGTACAGTACTGAAAATATATTTTCTCGACCTTATGATTTTCTTAATAACATTTTATTTGCTCTAGCTGACCTTATTATAAGAATATAGTATATGATAATACATATAAAATGTGTATTAATCAATTGTTTATGTTATCAGTAAGGCTTCCAGTCAACAGTAGGTTATTATTAGTTATGTTTTGGAGAGTCAAAAGTTATAGGTGGATTTTTCAACTATGCAGGGTGTCAGTGCCTCCTAACCCCTGTGCTGTTCAGAGGTCAACAGCAATGACTTAATATGAGGGGGTTGATGGAGATGTGAGCCCAAAAGAGAGGGTTTGCCTCTTTGTGTGCAAAGCTCACACCCAGGGAGGTCACTTCCTCTTGACGGTGTCTCTCTCTCCAGTCCACTTCTCCAAAGGTTCTTCTGCCAAATACAACTCAGCAAATGTCATGGGACCAAATCCTAGGGGTGTGGGAGTAGTATGTGGGAAATAATATTTGGGAGTTGTGATCAACAAAACCAAAGAGATCTGCATTTTAACCCCCACAACCCGTGAGTATCTTACGCTAAGTGGCAAGTGGAGACTAAGATAGCAGATGGAGCTAGGATTGCTGATCATCTGATCTTGAGATGGGGAGATATTTTGGATTACCTGGATGGTCCAATGTAATAAAAAAGTTCCTTGTAAGTGAGAGAAGGAGGTAGGAGGATCAAAATGATGTAGTGTGAGAAACACCAAACCCTCTAATGTTGGCTGGGAAGACAGAGGGGGCCATGAGCCAAGAGATACAGGCAGCCTCTAGAAGCTGGGAAAGGCAAGGAGATGGATATCCCAAGAGTCTCTAGGAGACACAGCCCTGCTCACCACTAGATTTTAGCCTCATAAACTCCATTTTTGACTTCTGACCTCCAACACCGTAAGATAATATAATCTGTGTAAAAGATGGTGGCTACAATTAAAATAGCATGGGGATTATCCTTCTTATGTTGACTGCATATGTCTATACATATGGATACCTAAACAGATTTTGAAGGGGAGGCCATCAAATTATTAATAGTGTCATCTCAGAGTGATGGAATTTGGGGAGAATTTACTTCTTCTTTCTTTCTTTTTTGACCTTTACTTTGTTCTTCATTTTAAGATATTATCTGCAGTTTTTACACACCAAAAAAAAAAAAAAAAACCAAAAACCTCAACAAAACTATTTTTATAACAAGGGAATAAAAAGGGAACCCCAAAGCACAAAAGTAGAAATGAGATGAAGAACTAACACACACACACACACACACACACACACACACAAAACCAGATGAAAATGAAGTAATTTTGAAAGTACATTTTGTTTCAAACCATGAAAGCAAAATAGAATGGATGTTATTCTGGAGATATATTCAGTATCTGTATTTTTCCTTATCTAGAAAAACAATTTCTGACCTCAAAAAAGAGAGGGAGAGAGAGAGAGAGAGAGAGAGAGAGAGAGAGAATGTTTAAAAAGACAACTTACCATGAAACAACTGAGAGTGTTCCTGAAGGTCTGATCCCCCCACCAAGGTCCAGATAATCTTTATGAAATGTGATGAAATCCTCCAATTTAAATAATGGATAATTCCAATGACATTTTAAATTTTCTAGGTCAATAAAAAGATAATGATGCATGATTATTTTTATTCAGCACATATGATACTAAATCCTGAGAGAACACACACACACACAAACAATAAACTAATCTTTTTATGATAATTGATGGAAACATCATAAGTGAAATACTAGCAAATACAACCCAGGAATGTGTTAAGAAACAAGAACCCCACCATGTAGGGATCCTCCTCAAAATGCAAACATAGGTCAAGTTAGGAAATCAATTATTATTTGTACAACTTTATGTCCGACTCAATCGGTTCCTGGAGGCTGAGCCTGAGGTGGGGACTCTCATGCAGCTGCTGTATCAGGGGAGCTCTCAGGGTGAAGCTGTAAGGGGCAGGAGCAGGTGGGGAGGTGCAGGGTGAATAGGAGTTTTCTCAGGACTCCAGTTTGGGTCTGATCTGCAGTGGGCTCTGGAGCATCTTCTGCTCCAGCTGGAGGCCAGGGTACTGGCTTTCTGTAACCAGTTCCAGTCCTGTGAGACTGTGGGCTGTCCCCGCTTCCAAGGGATCTCTGGCAAAAGGGCCCCTGCGGTCTGAGGGCAATTCTCACAGAGGCAGCAACTGTGAGCCCTTAGCAGCCCACTCTCCCAGCAGAGAGCGGACAGATGAGTGCACCCAGCTTGGATTCAGGTCTCTAGTGGGAGGCTCAGGAGCGGGGGCTCCACCAGCATCTCCTACCAAGTCAAGGGAGAAAAGACAATCATTTCCATAGAGGTCAATGAGGCATTTGGTGAAATTCAACATATTTCCGATATTAAAAATCAACTGAAAAGGAATAGACATTAGCTTCCACAACATGATAAAACAATTAATGATAAAAATGCACACTTAGTGGCAAAACACTATTAACATTTCCATAAAAGCCTCAAACAAGGATATCAACTAATGCTACACCATAGAACTTATTCTTGAAGTATTAGTGCAATTAACCACAGGAAAAATATCGAATTAAAAAATATAAGAAAGGGGTGATTTATCATGTTTGCAGATGAGATATGAAAGAACAAAGAAAACTGAAATTTTATTTTAAGTAATGGGCAGGTCAGTCAAGTGTCTGGCTATGAATTTAATTTGCAAAAATCAATGACTTTATAAAAACCAAAACAAGTCAGACAATAAAATGGGAAAAGTATTCCATTTATGCTAGCAATTTAAAAAAGATTTAAAAACACCAAAGAATAAAAAATGTTCCTTGTTCCAACAACTTAAAACACCAAAGAGAAAAAGAAAATTAGCAGTATGACTACATAGAAAGATATTCTCTCTTTTGGGATTGAAAATTCCCATGTTATCAACTTGAAGTTTTTCTCTAATTGCTCCATGTGGTTATGGTTGTCTAAATAAAAATATAAAGATAGTTTGGTCTCAACTAGGTAAGCTGGTTTCAATCTCTAGGGAGTTCTTATAAAAATAGAAGAGTGAGAGAAAAGCCAGGGAGATTCAGATCGAGAGGAGATTCAGGCACATAAAATTCAGACGTAAGCTTTACAAACTACAGAGGTATAAGGGATGTGGTGGTTTGGTGTATGCATAAACACACAAGCCAGTGGAGATAACTGACTGCAGGGTATACCTGAATAATATCAGAACTTCATTCACAATAAAATGGCATTTAAAATAAGGGCACCTGCGTGGCTCAGTCAGTTAAGCATCCCACTTCGGCTCAGGTCATGGCCTTAAGGTCTGTGAGTTTGAGCCCTGTGTCAGGTTCTGTGCTGACAGCTCAGAGACTGGAGTCTGCTTCTGATTCTGTGTCTCCCTCTTCCTCTGCTCCTCCCCCACTTGCGCTCTCTCTCAAAAATAAGTAAACATTAAAAAAATTAAAATAAAATACATATAGCATGGGGCTCTGGGTGGCTCAGTCGGCTAAACATCCAGCTCTTCATTTCGACTCATGTCATGATGTCACAGTTTGTGAGTTTGAGCCCTGCATCCCTGCTTGGGATTCTCTCTCTCTCCCTCTCTCCCTGCCCCTCTCCTGCTTGTTCTCTCTCTCTCTCTCTCTCTCTCTCTTTCTCTTTCTCTCCCTTCTCAAAATCAATAAATAAACTTAAAAATAAAATAAAATAAAACAGAATAAATAGAGCAGAAAGATTTGGTTTATTAATTGAAATTAGGAAAGTAGATAATTATCTGGAATAATATTAAGTTGAATCTCCAACTTCCCCCATCAATCAAACTATACTCCAGATGTAACAAAAAACATTAAATAAAATTGAAAAAGCAAAACTGAAAGAACTGGAAACATGCAAGCATTCTTTTATAGGTGTGGGATAAGAAAACTCTGTTCCCAGAAAATATAAATTCAGATGCCATAAAAGACATAGGTAAAAAATTTAATTAGGTAAAAATCAAAATTGTCTGGAAATAAAAAAAATACCATAAATGAAATCAAAAGGCAAATAGCTAACTGAGAAAAAAATGCACACACATGCACGCACACACACCTCACAAAAAGCTAACTTTATAGATATGTATTATATTTCAGTAAACACACACACACACACACACACACACACACACACAACACCACCAAAATCTTAATTGGAAAATAACCCCCCTCCACTTTTCCGCCCAAAAAAAGCAGTTTGCAGGGTCTGGTTAAAGGCTTCTTGCTATGATTAAATTATTGAACACGGACTTCAGAAAAAGTGCCAAAGCTATAGGAGCTGATAAGGGACAATCTCTAAGACATATTTCTAAGTGGCAAAGTGTGTGCACAACATGACTGCACATCTATGGATATGTTTCTATTTGAAGGGAAAACTATGGAAAGAAGTACTAGGAACTCTCCCTATTGGGAATCTCTGGAGGAAGCCTGGAGGTCTAGAGGAGGAAGGGAACTAATTTCGTTATATTCTTGTAAATACGGCTGGAATTTCAAATCACATACATATGTTCATATCCAATTTTTAAAACTTGGTCATTTTTCAGGAAGTCTGTGGGAAACATATGGCCACAAGTTGCCAACAGAACCCACGCTGTCAATGGAAGGCGGCCCCGAAGGAGCCCAGCGTGAGCTGGCGGGGCCGAAGGAGGCCCTCACACCAAATTGGAGCCATGCTGGCAGACCCCCTGGAAGGCCCCTCCAGAACTCTGTACTCAGAGCCACGTCAAAGAAAACTCACAGGAAACGGAGTCATTGGTTTCTCTCCACAGACCTGACCTGGGGACTGCTTCTGGAATTCCTGCCATGTGATATAGCCTTTCTGCTAGTGAGAAGACAGACTTCTTGGATCCCAGGGTAGGTGAGAAGCTTCCAGGAAGGAGAGAACATGGCAGGAACAGCCTCCAGGGGTGAAGGATTCCTGGTGGACACAGGGCAGCTGGCTAGCTGTGTCCTGAGCAGGAGGCCGGGCAAGGCACATCAGAGGGCCAGGCCCACTCTCGGGACTGAGATTCGGTGTCTGTGCTTGGGACCCCACTCTATTCTTCACCCACAACCCGAACTGGCAGTGCCCTAGTCAGGCACCTGAGTGACAAGAATGTAGTTTTGTTTACCTGGTTCCACCCCATTTTACTTCAAAGATGGGCCTTGCTTCCAAATCTGTAGATAATGTTTCTCGTCCTGAGACGGTGTCTAGACACAGCCTTTTCCCTGGATGAAACTATATTATCCTTTAAAACCTAGCTCAGATCTAAGAAACTTTTCCTGACACACCTCCTCCCCATCTTCCCCAGACTTTATCACATTTTGTCGTATTATATTGATCAAGCTCTGTCTTGATTTTCTTAACCTCTCTGTGAGTTCCTTGAGAGCAACACTGTCTATTTTATCTCAAATCCCATTGCTTAGCGAGGCCTTCAGGCTGCCCATGACTGAGATTGAAGTGAGGGGCAGGAAGAGGGCCTCTGAGAAGTTTTAAAAACATCATATGGCTCAGGCATAAGTGGATGCAGGACTGGTTGAGTACAAAATGAGAAAGGAACCAAAAGGTGTTACACTTACTTGTCTTCTACCTTTTTAGAAGGAAGGACCCCTGGAGCTCAGAGAGCTCCTCAGGGAGCTGGTAACTTCATGGGGCCCCTTCATAGAGAGTGTGCCCCTGCTAAGGAGAGCACAGTAAGAAAGAGGGGTACTGACCAGCATGTTCCTATGGTGATGCATTTCAGACTGTTCAGAAAGAGGATTTGGAGTAGCGGGGCCCTCACCTCTGTTAAGTCATATACAACAAATGGAAACCACCCAAATCTCATCAATAGCTGAATAGATTTAAAACTGGTGGCATATTTCCCCAGGGGGGACACTTAAAAAGGAAATGAAGATGTGCCATCCATGACTACATGCAAAGTGGTTGAATGACACAAATGACTCTGGGAGAAAGAAGCCAGAGGCAAAAGATCACACCCCCATGTGATTTCACAGATGAACTGAGCAAACTGCACATCCATGCTATCAGGGTCAAGAGAGATCATCCTTGAGGATGACAGTGTTGGGAGGGTGCCAGGGGTTCCAGGGCATGAGGATGCTTTTTTTCTTGACTTGGGAGTGGGTTTGGTGAGTGAGTCCAGCTGCTAAAAACTCATCAGGCTGTCAAGTTATGCTATGTGCTCTTTCCTATAGGTAAGTTATGCTTCAAGAAGAAGAGATGAAAGTACATGAAGGAAGTTACCTCTTCTACCTTCCCAGGAAGCATCTTGCCTGTTGCAAAATTCACCCAGTGCTCCTCTGAGTGGGGGTTGGCATCTCGAGTAGGAAAAATGGTGTTGATGTCACAGGTTTTCCTTGTTATTTTAGCTCGCCTTTCATTATTTTTTGTTCTTGCTTTAAATGAGCTCTTTTTTTTTAAACTTCCTTCCTGGCATTTGAGTCATTTCCCAAGGTCTTTGTCTGCTTTAGATAAGGAACTTAATACCCAAGATGGATTGTAAGTTCTACACTTTGTTTCTCCAGGGGCCTTCTATCCAGATATAGGCATGGGTTGGACAGAAAATCAGGTAGGAAATCAACAAGTGGAGTTTTCAGCAGGACATGACTCTATGTATGATCAACTTCACTGGATCTCCTGATGGAGACAAAAAATCCTGTTGTTTTAGAGATGAAACTCACTTTTTCATGACATAAAGGATCTTGCGATTCAGGGAAGGTACTTTCAGTGTGCCCCCCCCACCCCCACTCAGCAATCCTGAGGGAGATGAGTGGGATTGAAGTGAGGGGTAAGAGAAGGGACTCTGGGGATTTTTAAAGACATCATGGCTCAGACATAAGGGGATGCAGAGCTGGTGAGGGCTCCCACAGCTGGCGAGGCCCAGAGCTGAAAGAAGTTCTGTGTTTCTTGCCCCAGTGGTGTCTTCCTGTCCTGATCCACAATCCAAGTATCAGCCTGAGTCAGAATCAGTATGAATGAACATACCCTCAGTGTGGGGTGTCCAAGATGGCCTTCATTTTCCTTTCCCTGGCCCCCAACCTATGTCTGCCCCTCTGCTGTCCCAGGTTTCTCTTCTGTAAGAAAGGTCCACTCGTGGGCATGTTAAGAGTTACCCAGGCCCCACTGATGCTGGATATGCTGTGTGAACTGCAAAAATGTCATATAGATATGAGGTGAGTATGGTGGGGGTCAACAAACCATGACCTGTGGACCAAATCCTGCCCACTGCTTGTTTTCATAAATAAAGTTTTATTGGAACACAGCCGTGCCCATTTGTTTACATATTGTAAACTGCTTTTGAGCTACAAAGACAGAGCTAAGCAATTGTAAGAGTCCATATGGCCTGCAAAGCTAAAAATGTTCATCATCTGGCCCTTTATGAGAAACATTGGTGACCTCTGATATTATGTTAACATTTTATGTTATAGTACATATTATATTTATATTTTAGAGACACTAGCTGCAGAGGTGTGGCTGCTATGCTCACAGTTGAGGCATCTTCTCCAAATAGTGGAGGCGATGTTACTCACTGGTCCTTCAGTGGACCTCACAGACATGTTTGATGGCTCCCACACTTCCCATGCATTGGACTGGTGTCCTCCCTTCTGAGGGCCCTTAGCTTTGGTCCTACCAGAGGACCACAAGGCGTTGGGACTCCTTGGGACTAACTCTGGCCTGAGACAAAGGTTGAGACAGAGGTAGATGCTGGTGGGCCTCCGTGAATAGGTCTGGCTTTTCTGCAGCTAACAGGTGATGGAGCAATTTCCACCTAGGTTATATGCATGTGTGAATAAACATGTGTCCAAGACCCTCTTCTTTTTTTTTTTAACTTTTCATTATGAGATTATTGTGTGGTAACAGTTTGTAGGAAAAAACACAGAAAGATGCCATGTTCCCTTTACTCAGTCTTCTCAATGGTAGCATCTTGCAGAACTATGTAATACACTGTCACACCTGGGATACCAACAATGATACAGTCGAGACACAGATCATTTCTGTCACACAAGGACACCTCCTTGTCCTTTTATAGCAGTGACAAAAATTCTGCCTCTCATTGCTAAAATTTTATCATTTCAAAAGTTATTATATACATGGAACCATACAGCGTATGATTGTTGGGACTGGCTCTTCTCACTCAGCATTATTACCTGGAGGTTGACACGTGTGCCTAGTTCTTGAGAGTGAGTTGTTGTTACTGAGTTGTATTCATGGTGTTTGATGGACCACAGTTTATTTAACCCTGAGCTAATGGAAGGACTTTTGGGTTCCTGCTAGATGGGGGCTACTACAAACTAATCTGATATGGAAATCTGTGTGCAGGTTGTTGTGTGAGCATGGAATTAATACAGTAGAGTCTCAGAGGGGTTGGACACAGACAGGCAGAAGTGTTCTGGCTATGGATGCCCTTCCCTGATAGTCTCCATAGACCTATGCACCATCAGGTTGAAGTGGATAATAAACCACCCGGATGGATGCTCACCTGTCTGTCACCCTTCTTCCACCCTCAGGTCTAGGTCAGAATTCTGCCTTCTCCATCACCCCTGGATCCACCATCACCTATGGACCCAGCATTACCCCTGATCCCGTTATCATTTCTGGTCTCAATCATCATTTCTGGGCCCTCTGTCATTCATAGCTTTCCCATTGCCCCTGGTTTCATAATTATTCCTGGTTCTAACATCAATCACTCCTGGTTCCATTATCATTCCTGGGTGCATCATCACACCTGGCTCTATCATCACTCTTATGCCCTTCATTAGTCTTGGATCCTCCATCATTATTCCTGGCTCTTCCATCATTCCTCCAAGTTGGTCTTGGGTGCATCTTTCCAGTTTAGAGAGGATTGTCATTACCCACCTCAGCATGTGCTCTTGGGAGAACCTCCCTTGCTGGTGAGTAAGAGGATTAATGAGACAAAGTATGAGAAAACTCTTTGAACTCCCAGTTATCATAGATGCTCAGATGTCCTGTGGCTCAGCTTAAGGGCCCTGTGCACAACAGTGCACACACATATCCAGGCAAATGCTAGCTGCTAGGAAAGAGGTTTCTACTGGAGCTGCAATATGTTCTTCTATGAAAGAAAGGTGACATGTCTGTTCAGTGGGGGTATATTGAGTATTTGGACTGTTCCAGGCCTTTTGTTTCTCAATGCTGTGTGTGTGTGTGTGGGGGGGGTGGTCTGGGTGAGTGTGTGTGTGTGTGTGTGTGTGTGTATGTGAGAGAGAGAGAGAGAGAGAGAGAGAGAGAGAACAGGGACACCCAGCCCAGGCCTCACCCACAGTGAATCTGATTTACTTGGTTCAGGCTGGGGCTCGGCACTGTGGTTTGTCACACTCCCACGATGATTCTCTTGATACGAAAAATGAGCATCATGCCCAGTGTCACTGCAGGAGCCAGGAGAAGTGGTGTTTGGTGGTTTCCAGTCCCTGGTCCTCCTGGTCCAGATTCCCTGGCAGCCTTAGGGATGCACTTTGTCTCTGCCCTGCCCTTCCTGCTTTAGAAGGCAAGAATATTCAAGTTGAATGCTTCATATCTGAGAGACTTTGCTCAAAATGGGGACACTTTAAAGGATGATGAAAACAAGTGTGACCAGATGGCCTTCTTCCTGCCATTCCCTCCTCTGTGCTTGTTCTAATCACCACCTTTGTGTGGGTGTTATTCCTTTAAAAGCATTCCCTAGTGTATTTAATGTGGGCTTTAATGTTTTACAAAAAGACACACAAGGAGAAGGAAAGTCAAGAAGGAACACTGAGTGGTGGGCCTTGAAAATAATATCTTAGTGTCAACCCTGCTTGAGAAAGCTAAGAACCCTGATGTTAACAAAAAATGGAAAGCACAACGTGGAAGGACAGGAATCCTTGAGGCATCCTCCAGAATGCATGTGCCCATGCTGACAGAATGGTGGAGATGGAAAAACGGAGCTTGACACAGGCAGAAGGGGTCTGGTGACCAAGGGTGAAGGCCAGCGTAAGGCAGTCATGAATTCTATTTCACTTACAGGAACAGAAGACCTGCAAGCAGCAGGGGGCAGGGGCCAAACTAGCAAACCCTCCTCCATTGCTTTTAAACTTGAACAGACCTCTTTCTGAAATGTAAATGCCTCAGACAAGTTGGCAATATACATCATAATTGTCCATTGGATTTCCCAACTGACCAGACCTTCCCCTCCTTCCCTCCATGCTCACGTTGGGGGTTCATTCATTCAACAAATTGTTCATTCTTTCATTCAGCCAACTCACTGAGTCATTGAACAATTACTGACCTCCTACTCCTGTAGCAGCCACCAGGGACCTACGGTGACAAGACAGATGGGTTTCCAGCTCTGACAGGTTTATAGTTACTGGAGGGAGACACCGCCTCCCATACAGTTACTGGAGGGACACTGTGTCCCACATGCATATATGAGGTTTCAAATGTGTGAAGTTCTAGGGAGAAGAGGTGCAATGCAGGGAGGCTTTGCTCTGAGAGCAAATAACATGGAATTTGGATCTACTCTGTGAAGATGGGCACAGCTTCACTAACACCTAAAGAAGTTAAAAGGGTTAACTAGTTAACTAGTCTGTGTGTGTGTGGCCATGTCTATATATGTGTGTATCGGAGTACATGTATGTGTGTGTAGGTGTGTGTATAGAAAGGTATATGTATAGATTTGTGTGTATATGTATGTGTGTCTCTAGGCATGTGTGTATTGTTAGTAGGGATGTGTGTATAGGAGTGTGTGTGTGTGTGTGTGTGTAGATATGTGTGAATATGTGTTTATGTATATATAGGAGTGCATGTATATGTGTAGGTGTGTGTAGGTATGCATATAGGAATGTGTGTTTGTGTGTATAAGTGTGTATATAGGAGTGCATATTTGTGTGTGTATAGATATATGTATAAGTACATGATATACGTGTGTATAGATACATGTGTCTGTGTTTGTAAGCATGTGTATAAGAGTATATGTATGTGAATATGTGTAAGTGTGTATAGGAGTGTGTGGATATGTGTGTCTAAGTGCACATACATGTGTATATAGGAGTCTATGTGTAGGTGTGCATGCATGTATGTGTGTAGATGTGTGTAGATATATGTACAGGAGTGTGTGTAGGCATGTGTGTAAGTGTATGTGTGTGTGTACATGCATGTTTGTGGGTATGTATAGGAGTTTGCAAGTGTATATAAGGGTGTATAGGTGTGAGTTGGTGCACATGCATGTATGTATATAGAAGCATGTGGGGGCATGCGTGTAAGTGTGGATAGGTGTGTGTTGGTGTACATATATGTACAAATGTGTAGGCATGTGTGTGTTATCAGGCCAGTGTACATAGGTTGCAGATGCCCTGTGGGAGGAGCCGGCAGCCCCTGGTGCTACAGCTGGAGAAAACAGAGATGGAAAAAGAAAGGGGAAAAGTACCAGACCTAACCAGGCCATTTAGGATTTTGGTTTTTCTCCTGAAAGCAGTGGGAAGCCTCAGCAGCATCTCATTGAGGAGTATGTGGTGGAGGACGGGGAAGAAGAGACCACATTTACATATTAAAGTGGTTTCACCTTCCAGTGTGAGTGTGAGAGGCTGGAACTGAAGCAGGTGTCCCACCAGGAGTCCTGCACAAAGGTCCCCATGAATGATGGTGGAGATGCAGCACAGGAAGAGACTGGGCATAGAGAAGAAGGGCAATTCTGGATTGATGACAGATTATCCATAAAAGGTTGGGGGGACAGAAGGTAAGGACGCCCCATACACATCCTGTATAACTAACTGCATGCTTCATGGGGCCAGGCAAAGAGTGAGTGTGACTTTGATTTTGGTGATTTGGAGCAGTCCAAGTGAGAAGTAAGGAGTTGGATCAGTCATGGTGATGTTTGGATACCTGAGGTAATTCAGGGGAGACCAAGACATCAGGAGACAGGGGACCAGGAGATCAGCCACCAGGGGAAGAAACCTGGGGGTATGCGGACTGCCTGATGTCCTTGACATCAAAGGAATGCCAGAAGGTTGAGAAACTGAGGACTGACATGAGCCATGTGGTCACCCACGGAAGCCAGAGGGGACTTTTGTGAGAGCAGCTTCAGGACATCAAAGAGGCTGCAAAGAGAGAAGCGGGAGAGACAGGAAAGCAGAGGTGACATGTACAACCATAAAGAGCGTGGCAGTGGCAGGAGGTGAGAAGGACATTGGTCGGGGCAGGGATGCGCTGTTCTGCAGGCACATTCTCGTAATGCGTTCCAGGCAGGTGCAAAGACCTGGTGAAGCCAGCCTCGCTTGTTGACTCAGCCTTTCCAGGCAGAGCAGGGCATCCCCTGGAGCCAAAATGTCTACTGCCCTTCTGTGTCTTTGTGAATCAGTTTGCTGTGTTACAGGGAGAAGAAATCAACAGTAAACTTCATTCAGAAAAGGTCACTCATGTCCTTTATGACTCTACATAGATCTATTGAACGATGCAGTGTCCTAGTAAAGCAATCTACTGTCATTTTGCACCTCCACCACCTCTAACTTGAATTAGAGTTGAATGGAAACACATTTCTTTCACTGAATTCTATGGAACCAGCTGTTTTCACCATGTGACAACCTAACTCTTGTAAGTTGGTCACCATTTAAAATTATAATTTGTTTGAGGGACACAGAGATGAATCACTAACACACCAAAATCACTTATGCCTTTTCAACATAAAAGATAAAAGAAACAACACACACTTGCTGAATCCCTCAGGTGAAGTGCCTGCAGACCCTGGACATTCTGACTTTACTTTCTGTAGGGAATCATGGGGAGCTGCCACTGCTCTGTGTGATGTGACATCATCATGTTTCATCCCAGTATCCAATCCTGCTTCTGGTGTAGTTCAGAAGTGGCTTCTGAACGTTGGAAACTGTAGCAACCTGGGTTCTTCTTGCCTTCCTTTCTGCCACCCACTTCATTCCCATGTGAAACAGGGAGGTGATGGCAGGTGTAGAAGCCAGGTCTCTGGGAAGCTCAGCCGTGTGTTCCATGGCCCCCTTTGTTCCATCTACCTCTCCCTGATGTCACTAGACCTCAAGATGAGGGGAGGCTATTGAAGCATGGACAAACAGACAAAAGCCTTCTCTCCAAACATTACTTTGCTGGCTGTTCCATGGCATTCCATCTGGAATATCTTCAGGTATAAGCAGCTACATCTCTCACTATCAGCTCCTGGCAAGGGATGCCTACTTTTCCACCAGAAAGAGCCCAAATAGAAGACTTTTTTCTCTTCCAATATGGGTGGGGGGAATAGTTTGACCCCTTGAACTTTTTGGGGGGGATTTGATTTGGCAAACAGACCAAAGCTCTGAAGACTTGGGAAAAACTTGAAAAGCTTCTGGGTCATCTCTTGTCCCACAAGGTAAAATATTTAGAACTCAAAAGTCTGGAATTAATGCTTTTGGCTGCAAGTGATAGCCAACATATAAGTTGTTCACACAATGAAGTATGCTAATAATTTCATTTAAGAAGTCTCAGGTAGGGTGATTTCAGGCTTAGCTAATGTAGCAATTCATTGAGGCCTCCGAGGTCCCAGGTTCCTTGTTCTCTCTTGTCCCAAGCATGCCTGCTTTTCCTGATCCCCAGCAGCTTTGTACACCAGCATCAGAGGATAAGAGGACAGGATGACTGTTGCTCACTTCCCTGTTTGAGGACAAGCACCTAGCACTCTCCCTCACACCACGTGGTCAGCCTGGGTCTCATGTCTGGCCAGACTCAGGTGTTAGCCAGAGGGATGGACATGTCATCATTGGTTCAGACTTGTCCAGGTTCATGTGCTGGATAAAGGAATCTCCCAGCATCTCCTGAAGCTTATGGCCAATGGATACACAACTGATTTCCTCTCTGGAAAATTAAGAGGGAGCATCTGTTGAAGAGGCATCAAGGAGTCATAAGCTGTTGTAATTAGAAAGATTCCCTACATCCTACTTCATATAGAGGGAGGGACCCACAGAATTCTGGATAGACCCCCTGTAACTTTCAGCTGAAGAATGATCATAGCTTTAGGTGGAAGACAGGTGGGCTACAGAGATGCTATTTAGTGGATTTGAGGTCCCAGGGCTACTGGATCCATCACAGCAGCACCCATGAGCATGGTGTGGCTGCTGATGGCCACGTTGGACTGAGGCCAGTGTTGTTACACACTCTGATTTGTCATAAGAAGCTAGAAACCCAGATCTTTGTGTAAAACCTTACACTTCTTAAATATTGATAATTAACTCAATTTTTTTTCAATATATGAAATTTATTGTCAAATTGGTTTCCATACAACACCAGTGCTCATCCCGAAATGTGCCCTCCTCAATACCCATCACCCCCCCCCCCCCCCCCCCCCCCATCAACCCTCAGTTTGTTCTCAGTTTTTAAGAATCTCTTATGCTTTGGCTCTCTCCCACTCTAACCTCTTTTTTTTTCCTTCCCCTCCCCCATGTGTTTTTGTTAAGTTTCTCAGGATCCACATAAGAGTGAAAACATATGGTATCTGTCTTTCTCTCTAAGGCTTATTTCACTTAGCATCACACTCTCCAGTTCCATCCACGTTGCTACAAAGGGCCATATTTCGTTCTTTCTCATTGCCATGTAGTACTCCATTGTGCATATAAACCACAATTTCTTTATCCATTCATCAGTTGATGGACATTTAGGCTTTTTCCACAATTTGGCTATTGTTGAGAGTGCTGCTATAAACATTGGGGTACAAGTGCCCCTATGCATCAGTACTCCTGTATCCCTTGGGTAAATTCCCAGCAGTGCTATTGCTGGATCATAGGGTAGGTCTATTTTTAATTTTCTGAGGAACCTCCACACTGTTTTCCAGAGCGGCTGCACCAATTTGCATTCCCACCAACAGTGCAAGAGGGTTCCCGTTTCTCCACATCCTCTCCAGCATCTATAGTCTCCTGATTTGTTCATTTTGTCACTCTGACTGGCGTGAGGTGATATCTGAGTGTGGTTTTGATTTGTATTTCCCTGATAAGGAGCGACGTTGAGCATCTTTTCACGTGCCTGTTGGCCATCCGGATGTCTTCTTTAGAGAAGTGTCTATTCATGTTTTCTGCCCATTTCTTCACTGGGTTATTCGTTTTTCGGGTATGGAGTTTGGTGAGCTCTTTATAGATTTTGGATACTAGCCCTTTGTCTGATATTTCATTTGCAAATATCTTTTCCCATTCCGTTGGTTGCCTTTTCGTTTTGTTGGTTGTTTCCTTTGCTGTGCAGAAGCTTTTTATCTTCATAAGGTCCCAGTAATTCATTTTTGCTTTTAATTCCCTTGCCTTTGGGGATGTGTTGAGTAAGAGATTGCTACGGCTGAATTAACTCAAATTTTTAAGAACACTGTGTGATTCTAATAAAAAATGTGCAAGAGTTAGACCTAGTCTAGGACTGGCATTCCTCATACTGATAAAGAGGCTCACATCTAGAAGTTATGAGGCTTTGCCATTACTGATTGTCACTGACCAGGGGTGGCACCCCTGGATTGAGAGACACCAAATATTATAGCAGAAGCCCAAGAGCTCTGTTACATTCTCCCAGGACTGAGGATCAGGCCACTTTTTAACTTTTATCTTCTAGAAAGGACTGGAAAAGGGAGATGACATAAACCAGGATGCTTTTAGGAAATAAGACAGAATGCATCCTGCCAACAGGAATATTTCCCTTGCCGTGTTGGAGAAAGGTAGGGTGCGGACCATGTGATTCATAGTTTCAGATGGAAACTAGACACAATCCAGAATGTTTATGGGAAAAGCAATGGGGTGATAAAACTTAGCCACCATTGAATAAAATTAGACAAATGAGCACAAGCATGGACAGCTAATTCCACTTTATGGGTAGCTGCAGTTGCAGAATCCTCCAGAAACTGGGACACAGGGCCTCTGTGTATTGTGGACCATCTCTACTTTGACTCATGTCAGTTCTAACAAGATTCGGTGCTGGTACTGGGGGGTCAGTCATGCCTTCTTGTCCAGGACAATCCAGTCATGGTTGGATGCCTGACTCATACGGACTTTTCTTTGTCATTGTGCCCTGGGTACCCACCCACACCCACACTCTCACCATGTCACATATCTTGCTGTCAACACCTACCTGTTAGCTGGAGACACTCTGGCCCCTGGGGCTGTGGGACACCTGTATCCCTACCCTGTCCTGACTGCCCAGCTTTCCTCTCCTTACACCCCTCTTCCTAAGCAGATGCTAAGGAAAACACAGCAGCTCATAAAAAGGTCAACTATTTATTTTTTTTTAAAGGATATTGAAAAAGCAACCTGGTTTATTTTCAAAACAACTTAATGGAACTAAATTACTCCACCATTTTTTACGATATGAAAACAGGAGTCTTCTTCATTTGCCCGGTAAATGCTGTGACAGAGGCAATGAATGCGGGCTGATCTCCTCCAGGGTCTGCCCTCTCCTGCCCTCACCTCCTCCTATTGTGTGGAAACGGGTCAGAGTGACACAGTAGCCTTTTGTAGATGGAAAAATAAGGGCACAGAAGAGCTGAGTCACTCCCCCGAAGTCACAGAGCTTGGACCAGGCAGCAGAGGAGAATTCACAGTGTATCTCTATCTAGACCCCAGGGGCTCTGACTTCTCATCCTATGCTACAGGAAGACAGGAGAAGGGGGTGTCTAGTTTACATTTCCATGGAATAGTCTGGGCCAATCAGGAAGATCAGATTCTAGGGAGCCCTCAGGGCACTCAGGGAGCCCTGTACACTCTGGCTGCAGTTCTTGACTTGTGGATCTGAATGCTTCCCAGCCAGCAGGCGAGCTCCCAGCTCATTTCCAGGAGAGCCTGGCTCTGCTCCAGAAGTCAGGAGTCCACGCACGAGCCTTCTGATGGCGCTGTTTGAGAGGCAGTTACAATCGAATGGCCCTGCTGCCTCCTCTGTCTCCACCTGGCCAGCAGGGCCTGGACCTTTGAAGCATCAGTGTCCTTGCAGAGAAGCAGCCTCCAAGCACCCATATGGGGTCAGCAGGTCCTAGGTGCCAACAGCAACTTGTAACCCCAGTGGCGAGGGTGATTGATTGGCATAACAGTGCACCACTGAAGGAAAATACAGTGTGGTAACTTCTGGACAATTCAATCCCACGGCAGGCAGGAAAAATTTGCTGGGCACATGTTGAGATCTCAGGTCATTGTGCTGTCTTTGAATACAGACACACTGCCCCATGCACTACACACATCAGCCTGGGGTCCTGGGTTAAAGACACCTATGGCCATGGTCTGTCTGCACTGGCTGGCTCCTCTCCCATTCATCCCCCCAGGCCCCTGCAGCAGGCAGTCGGACCTCCTTGGGTCCCGTTCTGGGCTATTGGGCATTGTGCTACCCCTGGGGTATTCGTGGTGGCTGTTTCCAGAACCAACTAGAGCAGAAATAACCGTAATCATAAAATTGTCACGTAGTGAATGTGAGACTCTATTCACAGGGCTAATGATGGCAATTGTTGGTGAAGCGCTGACTTCCAAAACCTTTACTATGTCATCTCATTTAATCCACATGCTTCCGGCTGTGTGACATCATTTACATATTAGGAAACTGAGGTCCAGAGAGGAAAGATATTTGCAAAAGTCACATGACTAGGAAGTGTCATATTTGCCAGCAATCACAACTACAGAAAGGGGGAATTATCATTCCTGTTTGTAGTTGAGGTGAGTTTGAGGATGCCAACTGAGGCCAGGCAGCAGCCCTGACCTAGAAAGATGGGGCCTGTCTTTTCTGTGTGCTCCTGGAGCAGGACACTCATCTCCTCTGCAGCCCAGGCTCCCAGTTGCAAATGGTTTAGCACCCACTCAGCATGTCCTGGACCTACCTGGTATCTGGCCTGTTCTTGATGGATGCTTGAGACATCTGCTTCTCTACGTCTAGTCTATACTTCTCAGGAACCCCCAAGACTGCCCACTCAGCTTCCTGAAAGCAGTAAAATTATATCTATTCAACCTGTGAGACCTCCTTGCAAACAACTGTAGTGTTACTGTTCTCATTTACCGAGAATCAAAACTTGGTGTGTGAGGCCAAAGAGGTCATTTGTATTTCTATGAAATTATATTGTCTAAATAGGGCTAACTTGTTATGACAGCTTATTGGAACCGCTGAGAATATTGTAAATGCCAAAGAGATCCTGAAAATTGCCCAGCTTAGCCATGGAAGCATGATTTACAACCTTGTATTTCAAGCACAGAGTTGCTGCTGGAGATGAAAAGAAAAAAAGATCCTGCCGAAAAGCATTATTCCTCTTTGTGATTTATCTCTTTCCAAATCCTGACAAGCGGCCTTTTCTTATCAAAGCCAGTTGTCAGGAGGTGAACACCAGTTAACCTTAAAAACAACATTCAGCCCAGTCAAGTTTTCTATAAATATTGTGCATGATAAATCACGTTAGGAGACTATTTACAAAATGTGGAAAAATCAATAATGCTCTAAGGAAGAATGTTTAATCAGCCAAGGAGCCAAACAAGACTTGAAGGCAGGGAAGTCTTTGAAAAAGAAAAGCTCCAAGTCTCCACCAAATGTAATGGGGCCTTTTTGTCCCTTTCATTTTTTTCTTCAGTGGGGACTGGCCGGAGGTGTGGAGCCTGCCTCTTCTTTGTTTCCTTGCATTCACAGTAACAGTGACTCTTGACTCCTGAAGATCTGCTCTGCCCCAGCCTCCACAGGAAGTGCTAACAGCTATTGTCTCCTTGAATTTAATGCTCACAACATGATGGTATCTTGATTCTTATTTTCCCCTTTTTCAGATGAGGAAATCAAATCTCTAGACGTGAAGAGGTTGGGTCCAATCCCAAAGCCAGCAAATGGCCAGATTGAGGCTCCAGCTCTTGTAAAAGGAGAGTCTGGGCCGTCTCAGCTCCTCAGTCTCCTGGTGTGATGGTAGCTCACCTCCTGCCAGGCGCTGTTCTGAGTGCTTTGAGGTATGAGCTCATTTAATAATCCTCACAAAGACCTAGGAAAATGACACTGCATTGTCTCCAATTGCATTTGAGAAAACAGTCACAGATTGTTTTACTACACAATGAATAACAGAGTGGTTCAGCAGCTTGCCTAAGGTCACACAGTTACTAAGTGACCCAGTGGGATTTGAACCAAGGATGGATGTGTTCTATCCCTTCAATGCAAAAAATCCACAAGCTGCCCCTTGGGACGCCTGAGCATACTTGCACCCTGGGTGGGTGAGTGCAGTGGCTCACTCTTCTGTCTAATGCCGTAACTTTCAGAAATGATCATGTCACGATCACTATTAGTGAGTTTTCTTTATCTGTTTTTTCATTTTAAAATCATGTACTTTAGGGGGCGCCTGGGTGGCGCAGTCGGTTAAGCGTCCGACTTCAGCCAGGTCACAATCTCACGGTCTGTGAGTTCGAGCCCGGCGTCGGGCTCTGGGCTGATGGCTCGGAGCCTGGAGCCTGTTTCCGATTCTGTGTCTCCCTCTCTCTCTGCCCCTCCCCCGTTCATGCTCTGTCTCTCTCTGTCCCAAAAATAAATAAAAAACGTTGAAAAAAAAAATAAAATCATGTACTTTAGGGGCGCCTGGGTGTCTCAGTTGGTTAAGCAACCGACTTCAGCTCAAGTGATGATCTCGTGGTTTGTGAGTTCAAGCCCTGCATTGGGCTCTGTGCTGACAGCTTGGAGCCTGGAGTCTGTTTCGGATTCTGTGACTCCCTCTCTCTGTCCCTCCCCCACTCATGCTCTGTTTCTCTTTCTTCAAAAATAAGCAAACATTTAAAAAAAAATTTAAACCATTTATTTTAAAAGGTGAAGCTTCAGTTGAAAAGAAAAAAAAATACTCAGATTCAATTAACTATCTCTGTTCCCCTGGTTTAAGCTTTCAATCACAAATAACCCAAGTGGCCACAGACAGTGATGGAATACAAGTGGCTTGAGCTCTGTGTCTTTCTCTCTACAGACTCTGTGCTGTTACTGTTTGTTGGGAATCTGCTAGAGGAGCTGGAGACTGAGCCGGCTGAACAATTCCCCGCCACTGTGAACTTGCTCCACAGGTCTGTGGAAGGTGTGGTCCATGTGGGGTGGAGTCCTGCTTTGCCACTGAGAATTTCCCAAATAAGCTTCCACAGAAAATACAATGTTTATTAAAGGTTATGTAATTACAAGGTGCTGCACTGAAGCTTGCATATACATTATTAAACAGGGGTGCCTGGGAGGCTCAGTCGGTTAAGTGTCTGACTCTTGGTTTTGGCTCAGGTCATGATCTCGCGGTTTGTGAGTTCAAGCCCCGTGTGGGGCTCCATGATGACAGCATGGAGTCTGCTTGGAATTGTCTCTCTCCCTCTCTACCTCTGCCCCTCCCCAACTCATACTCTACTGCCCTTCTCTCTTTTTCAAAGTAACTAAATAAGCTTTAAAAAATAAAATAACAGTAACCAC
Organism: Panthera uncia; assembly: GCF_023721935.1. NCBI lineage: Eukaryota > Metazoa > Chordata > Mammalia > Carnivora > Felidae > Panthera > Panthera uncia. The sequence goes on along the minus strand of NW_026057578.1, from coordinate 47,031,492 downwards.
CACAATTGTTTAGAATGTAGAGCAACAGAGGTGTGTGTGTGTTTGGGGAGCAGAATTTTATCACTGATCTTGTTTAGAATTGGTGGGAATTGGCAAAAGTAAAAAGACAATAAAAACAAAACCATCATTGAATCAGTTTTAGTACTTTACTATTTGAAATTCCCTGCAGACCCTGTGAAGTGCACTGCTCCCTGGCAGCCACCTCAGGCCCCCCACTTACCTGGGTCACCTCTAGAAGGTGTCCTTCACTCAGCAAGAGAATTGCTGATGAGAGCCTGTGGCCGGCCAGCCTGTCCCTCTCTACCAAGGACTGTCCTCTTGTCCTCTGTCTTACCTGTCTGGTGCAAAATCAAATAGTACCGAAACCCATGTCCCTTCCTCCTCCCTGTGCAGAAAACAGAGCCTGGCACATAGTAGGTGCTGACATACATTTCCTGAGTGAAGATACAAAAGGGGGACAATGAACTGACATACATATTGGGGATACCTGCTGTGTATGTCAGGAAAAATGCAGTGTACCTTTTGGACACACCTTCATTCAATTTTTAGTTTAGAGAATAAAGAAAAAGAGACATCAGATGCCTGAATGACCCACAAACCGATCACTGTGCTCCAGAATAATTGAGATTAAACTATCCCCATATTAGAGACTGGAATGGATCCATTCCGAACACTGTATGAAGTACATTTTAGGACAATTTAAAAAGAAAGCACAGAGTATTCATTAAGAGTCCAGAATAAAAGTAGACAGTTTGGGGTCATGGCTCAGTGCTTACACCATGCTATTAGGTTTACATTTATTCTAGAACATGTAAAGTGGCTTGTATTCAAAGATCTGCCAAGGAAAGCTCTCTGGTCTTCCAACTGCTGATTCCTGTTTTTTAATTATCAATCTTCAGAGAGACTTAATAAAATCTACATTTTAAATAAAATGTGATAAATTGTCATCCATGGAGGGATTCCATATGTGATGTTCAGAATTTCCTCCAAGTTGGTATCCAAACAATCCTCAATCCTTTGTGAACTTAGCTAAGTTCTATCTAGTAAAAGTAAGCTCTCCTTCTTCTGCTGAGCTCACAGGCACAAGCACTGTGCTCCCAACCCCACCATGCTGATGCTCCTGCCACATCCTTATGGAGTATACAGCAGGGAGAGGACAGTAGGACATCTGGAGCTAGAGATCTCAGGCCATGGGGTGCCAGCAGAGTTAACTCAGCCAAGTTCAGGAGGCAGAGACTGAAGGATCAAGGATCAGAGGGAAATTCAGAAGATGTGAGGTACAGGGGGAGAGGAGATAACAGAGAAACTGTTCTGCATTCAACATTCAGTGGGTCAGTATGAGGCCAAATGCACTCTTGTGGTTTAGACAGATGGTGTGGTTCCTTGTGCCACATAGTGAGGGCTCAGCAGTGGACTCCGTCCCTGCTTTCTTGCTAGTCTGCTTTCTTCCCAGCTCCAGAGGAGGGAATGATACATAACTACATGAGTTCACTGTTGTTGACACTAGAGTAAAAAAGATATCCAAAGGCCCTGTTCCCATGTCATTTGCAGATGAGGGGGGTCAAGAGTGAGGCTTAGATAACCAGGTTACTGGAGATAATAAAGTAGAATCCACAAGCCTAAGAGAAGGCAGCTTTCTGCACTGAACATGGTCTTTCTCACAGTTGGTGCTTTACAATTCTCCCTGGGTTAATGAATAGATAAACTGAGCACATGGCCTTTCTTCACTTTCTTCTTTATGATGTCAACACTTGGCTAAGTGAAGAGTAGTTGATTCGAAAGTTCCCATGTGAAAGATGAAGAACTGCCAGCAAAAGAATACCCTGACAAAGATCTGGGGGTCTGACTGGTTAAGTTCTAAGTCACTGATTCAACCCACGTCCTTAAGCACCAACCAAGCAATGTGTTGGATGAGTCCTGCAGGATCACAACAGTTAGCTGAGGAATCTAGCTCTGTGCTATACAGACAGTAAGTAGTCTGAACCTGGCTACTTCCCAATCTTCCCAAGGGGGTGAATGCAGAGTCCTGAGGAGGCAGGGAGACTCTAAGCCCCAAGAGGCAGCCTCCCTCCAATTGTTCTCTGGCCCAGGTCCCATTTTTCTGCCTCCAGTAGACACAGCCTTCTAGGACCCCCAACCCTTGGTAATATAAGCAGAGAGCCATGAAGTCCTACTGGGTACCTCCCATGTCCTCTATTCCTACTCCATCCATTGCCAAGAACAGAGTGTTCTGGATCCTTATCACTAAATCTGCTATCCCTAATCCAGGGGAACCAGCCCAGGTCAAGTGACTGTCATATGCGCCTGGAAATCGGCAGTTGCCTGCTGAGTGATTCCCCCACATTGCTGGGGTCCATCAACCTGTTCCCCAATCTTCTACATGCAGCTCTTAACAAGTTGGCCCCTGGGTGTTTCCCCATGGATTTCAGAACAAAACTCCAAATTTTCATTGTTTGGACTCACAGAGCTTCTCCTTGACTGGGTCCTCCTTTCCATTTTTCAGGCTTTGGTCTTACAGCCCTTCTTTCACTCCCTTATAAAGGGTACAACCCTCATATCACAGGGCCTTTGTTCGTGCTGTTACCCCAGATGGAAATCATTCCCCTTCTTCGCTATTCTTCCTTTTGATTCCAGCTTCACTGCCATTCTCCATCAGAGGAGACTGTCACACTTCCCACTTCCCACTTCCCAACCAAGTCAGTATCTCGGCTGACACCCTCATCCTCTCCCTGTGTACGTGTCATAGCTACAACTGTTCAACATGTTCATAGCTATCTAATATAACAGACTTCAAGGGTCATGAAGGTAGGAGTTCCCTCCTGTAATCCCTGTGCCCAGCCCAGTGCATGCTGGAGGCTTAAATAACTTTGGCTAGGTGGCTGGATAGGTGAGTGGGTGTATAGATGGATGGATGGATGGATGGATGGATGGATGGTTGGATATATGAGTGGGTGGTTAGATGGACGGGTGAATGGATGGACGGATGGATAGGTGAGTGGGTAGATAGATGGCATCAAAGAACACAGGAGTATCCTATGGGTTCTGGGAGAGAATCTCTGGACTATCTCAAATATCTTATTAAAATAAGAACATAAGGAACACCTCTGATGAGTGTCCAAGAGTCTGAGATGGGCGTTGCATGCCTTGGGGAGGCGAAAGCCAGCAAGTTCATTATCTTCACAACACCCTAAACTCAGATCTCTGTGGAGGGCCGATGTAGCAGACACTGGTGCCATGCCCATAGCCCCTTGGCAGCTCCCTGCAATTCTCTTCAGTGTTCCCTCTGGTCAGCTAGGTTATTCCTGTCAGCCCAGAGTGCCAAGAACTTGTTGCCTCCAGTGAGGAAAGGGGCTGGAGGAGAGCTGCCACAGCCCCCTCTCCTTGGCTCAGAAAACTGATGCAGGTGTTCCAGAGACCATGGTGCAGGAGCCCCAGTGTCACCTATGCACTCAGGCACCCTGTGTTGGTGCCCCCCATTCCCTGCCTGACCTGCCCTCTCAAATGAATGACTTGTCCCCAGTCCTTGAGTCAGGGTCTACTTCTAGGGGAAGTGCCCCAACCAAAGACAGCGCCAGTGAGTAACACATCTGCAGGAAGAACTGCAGGAGGAACACCCTTTGTTTTCTTCAAGGGCCTTTGATGAGCTGCTGAGCGGAAGGGGCCTGCCGTGACCAGGATTCTCAGAACTCTGGCCCTTCCTGGTAACCCTGAGCTGGGAGACAGGAGTGCCAGTCCAGGGCCATGAGGCCAGAAGCATTTTCTTTTTTTCTTTCTGATGCCTTTTTGTGACACTGCCACCTCACAACACAATATATGCACCACAAAACCCTAAAAACTGCCAAATTTCACCCTATTTATTTTAATGTTCTTTAGGAGCTTGGCATTGTGTTAGACACTCTGTGATTCCCACGGCCCGGTTCCTATTTAAAAACTGCCCATCTATTTAAAGTTCATGATGGGGGGGATAAAAGAAAAAAGACTTCCAAAGCCAAAGGGAACATGAGATAGGCAGAAGAAAAATCCAGTTTGCTTCTAAAAAAGGCTGAAAATTATAACCATCCGTGGCCTCATGTCTCAAGTCTGAGAATTTTTTTTTTCTCTTCTGGCTGTTTGCAAACCAAAGTGGAATTTTATTATGGGTTACTAAGTGAGCTTTTTCAAGTTCTTAGTCCCCAAAAGTCTCCACTCACTCTGTAGCATGCCATTTAAGTTCCTCCTGCAGATGGGGAAGACAAGGGAGCCCAAATAAAACAGAAGGGTGTCTCCCAGCTGCAACGGTCTGCCCCCACGCCTTTGCATTTCCCCAGCGATTAGCCAGGGACCCAACACAGCCGCCTGACCTCTTTTACGAACAACAAAACCGTGATGAAGGCAACAGGAGTCAGAAAACTATTCACTGCAGGAAGCCCCAGTATCCGGTGAGAAATAAGAAGTACAACAGTACAGGATGCGCCTTGGGTCAGGGGGATGTGAAAAGCCCTCGGTCTTTGTGTTCTTCCCTGTGCCAGAACGTCTGCGTCGGAGCCCTCAGTTCTCCTCTCAGCTCAGTTGCTGTCACTGCACGGCTGCCAGCCTCCCGCTGAAGGGGACACGGGGCCATAATGGCCACCTCTGCCGGCCTGCTGCTGCCGCTGCTGCTCCTGGGCCAGCCCTGGGCGGGGGCTGGAGCTCCCAGGGAAGCTGTGGTGTGCGCGGGGAATGCCTGCTACACAGCCCACTGGGGCAAGCTGAGTGCGGCCGAGGCCCAGAGTCACTGCAGCAAGAATGGGGGAAACCTGGCCACTGTGAAGAGTGAAGAGGAGGCTTGGAACATCCAGCGAGCCCTGGCCCAGCTCTTGGAGTTGGAGGAGGCCCTAGAAGCTCGGATGGGCAAGTTCTGGATCGGGCTCCAGCGCGAAAAGGCAAAGTGCTTAGACTCCAGCTTGCCGCTGAAAGGCTTCAGCTGGGTGGGCGGCGGGGAAGACACACTTTACACCAACTGGAACAGGGAGGTCAGGAGCTCCTGCGTCTCTAGGCGCTGTGTATCCCTGCTGCTCTATCTGTCTCTGCCGTCTCATGCCAGCCACCTCTCCAAATGGTCTGAGGGCCCCTGTGGGACCCCAAACTCTCCTGGAAGCAACATCGAGGGCTTTGTGTGCAAGTTCAGTTTCAAAGGCATGTGCCAGCCTCTGGCTCTGGGGGGCCCAGGCCGGGTGGAATACAGGACCCCGTTCCAGGCCACCAGCTCCTCCCTGGACACTGTGCCCTTCGCCTCTGTGGCTAACGTGGCCTGTGGGGATGGGGACGAGGGTCGGGAGCATTACTTCCTGTGTAAGGAGAAGGCCTCAGATGTGTTCGACTGGGGCAGCTCAGGCCCCCTCTGTGTTAGCCCCAAGTACGGCTGCAGCTTCAACAACGGGGGCTGCCAGCAAGACTGTTTCGAGGGTGGTGATGGCTCCTTCCGCTGTGGCTGTCGGCCGGGATTCAGGCTGCTGGATGACCTAGTGACCTGTGCCTCCCGGAACCCTTGCAGCTCCAGTCCCTGCAAAGGGGCAGCCACCTGTGTCCTGGGACCCCACAGGAAGAACTACACGTGTCTCTGCCCCCAAGGCTACCAGCTGGACTCAAGTCAGCAGGACTGTGTGGATGTGGACGAGTGCCAGGACTCCCCCTGCCCACAAGAGTGTGTCAACACCCCTGGGGGCTTCCACTGTGAGTGCTGGGTGGGCTACGAGCCCCGTGGCCCTGGGGAGGAGGCCTGTCAGGATGTGGACGAGTGTGCCTCTGGTCACTCGCCCTGCTCCCAGGACTGCACTAACACGGATGGCTCGTTCCACTGCTTCTGCAAGGAGGGCTATGTCCTGGCTGGGGAGGATGGCACCCAGTGCCTGGATGTGGACGAGTGTGAGGGCCCGGAGCATGGCCTTTGTGAGGGCTTGTGCCTCAATACGCAGGGGTCCTTCCGCTGCAGCTGCCTGCCAGGCTGGGAGCTGGGCCCGGATGGGGTCTCTTGTACCGCAGGGTCCACGTCTCTGGCACCACAGACTGGGCCTCCCCAGGGAGAGGATATGGGAGATAGAGAGGGGAATCTTGTGTATTCTTCCACAATATCCAGGCCCACCGGGGACTCCGAGGGCACCTCCAAGGAGCCACCCACCATGAAGAGACCCTCCCTCCCATCTGAGGCTCCCACCACCCTGACTGCGTCTGACATGCTGGCTCCCAGTGGGCCCCCTGGTGAATGGATGGAGCCCATCACCCATCACCCCAAGGCTACCACAGATCGTGGGGAGAATATGGATGAGGCCAAACAAAGTGACAACGGCACCGATGGGCAAAAGCTGCTTTTGTTCTATATCCTGGGCACAGTGGTAGCCATCTTACTCTTACTAGCTCTGGCTCTTGGACTTCTGGTCTATCGCAAGCGGAAAGCAAAGAGGGAGGAGGAGAAGGAGAAAAAGCCCCAGAACGCTGCTGACAGCTACTCCTGGGCTCCAGAGCGGGCTGAGAACAGGGCCTTGGAGAATCAGTACAGGTAAAGGAGGCCTCAGATCACCTACAGGGGGCAGGAGGGTGGGCAGGTGCAGGGAGGCGGGAGGGCAAGGACCACCATACAAAGCAGGCGGAGCACAAGGGGCAGGCGCTGTCTAAACCCTTTGGCCCAGAGGCACTCACTGAGGCTCTTTCCCTGCCTGGTACGTGGACCACGCGGGTTTCTCCCAGGGTCTAGATGTGCAAGGCGGGTCAAAGCGGCTTCCAATACTGTCATCATTGTTTCTCATAGTCCAACGCCAGGGACGGACTGCTGAAAGGTGAGGCAGCCCCAGGGACACTGACAGTCGGCCATCACCATCCTCAGAGCTTTCCACACCCCATCGGAAGGGGCGACCCACATCCTTCCCAAAGACTGGACTGGAATCTTAGCAAACAGTTGTAAACATTCTTAAAAGCCTAGCACCTTGGAATATACAGGTATTTTCTACTTGTGCGTGGTAATCCTGAAGTAGAAGCAATGGGTTGGCATGTGATTTCTGGAATTTTGTGGATGTTAACAATTCTTACTCACTTTCCCTTTGCAAATTCAAATGTGACCAATTTCACATTTCCCACTGATTCTGGATGAGTGAGTTACAAATCAGGTGCTAATGGGGCTCCTTCTAAACTGCTTCCCTGCTCGCTTGAACATCTGAGGAGAAAAGGCTGTCTGCTAATGCTAATTAGGGTTGAAATGATTTGTTCCTCTTGGTATAACAGAGACTAAATCATTGTTTAATGATGTAAAAAGCTTTTCTTTTCTTTTTTTGTCAAAAGGAACATATTGAGGACTGGAAACATTTCTTTACATTTGCATTCATGTATTTTCCCATCACAAGCCCTGATAAGCTTGACCTTGTTGAAATCCTCCAGAATGACCATAGTACCCTGGACTGCTCAAGTAGCAAGGATGCTGGAAGTTTACAAATTGCATCTCCTAGTTCTTAACATTGCTAATAGTTTTGGGTTTCTTTGCAAGTGAAGTCTGGAAAGTGTGGGAGAAGGATGAAGTGAGTTGAAAGTGTTTTTGAAAGCCAGTAATCCAAAGAGCTGGAGAGAGAGGCCTGGGGTTTGTTTCACAAATACTTGAATCAATCCATCTAAATGCACTTGTGTTAATACACACTATTGATGAGGTGAACACCCACAAGGAGAAAAGTCAGAGTCGTCTCTCCTATGCAACCTGCCTTCCCTGCATTGTGCTCTGGATTTAAATGCTCTGATTGTAGATGGATGAAGCCCCTAGAAGTCTCTCATTCTGACTGTTAACACTGTATGAGGGAGATGAGATGCTGAGCTTTGAAAGCTGGCATCATAAAGCATTTTAACACAGCTCACAGTTGGTATTGCTTCCTGAGGGTGTGATTCCTGATTTGTGGCTATAGCTTGCAACCAGGTCAGGGACCAGACAGGAGGGACGCTGGCCCTGTGCTGCTTAAAGAACATTTGTCATATTTTTCTCTTGTTCTTAAAAAAGCGGGGGAGAAGAGAAGGAGAGAGAAAAAGAATAATTCAAATCTTTTGCAACCATAAAAACTGCCTGAAGCAATTTTAATTTATATCCTCCTTTTTAAATGCTTGCTTGTGAAGATTTCCCCTCCTGAGGTAGTGGTGGAGAACACTGTCTCCTCATGTGGTTCTGCCTGGGTCACTGGAAAGTAGCCGTGGGATTCACCGATGATCAGAGCTTTTTTTTTTTTTTTTTTTTTTTTACTTTATATTAGAGGAGTTTTAATTTTTTTAATATAATTTATTGTCAGATTGGTTTCCATACAACACCCAGCGCTCATCCCAACAAGCGCCCTCCTCTCTGCCCACAACCGCTTGAGTAGCACCAGGAGGACTCAGGTCACCTGCAGGCTTGTTGCTGTCACCACGCAGAACAGATTAGGAATGTGTTTCCTTCCGGGGATTCCCAAGTCTGCCTCTCAAAACCAGGGTGCCCTATTGTTTCTGGCTTTGCCTTAGAAACACATCTGTTCCAGAGGAGGACACCTGGGGCAGGAAGAGCTGCCAGGTGAACAGCCGGCCCTCAGAGTTAAGTAAATATCCTTTTGCCAATATTGAAATGTAAATTCTATAGTTCAGATTTTTTTTTTTTTTTTTTGGAAAAAGAGTAACTGAAGGAGTGAGTATACAGAAAGATGAAGGTTTTGGAGGACTTAGCAAGGTGTTTGGAACTTTGCTTTTTAAAGACATCTAATATTATTTAGATTTCAGTTGAAATACTGGTGTGTAACACTCAGGAGACAAAGGCTTATATCCACTGGCCCCAGGACCCTTGGCTGTCTGTTGTGTGGGAACCAACCACGCCACTACTCAGAGCTGGCCAGAGACATTGCTGACAATATGTGCACTTACTTGAACTAACTGCAAATTCAACAGCTTTGCCTCCAGGCTTTTACAGTTCTACCCTTATCACTAGGGGAAAGAAGACCTTCCTATTTAGGCTTCCCCTAAGTCCCTCTGAGGGCCTGTGGGACCTTGTACTGGCTGAGGTCCTCAAACATGCTCTCTCATTTTTATAGAGTCTGACTTCTTCTACTGCCCAGCCCCATTTTTGACTTTTGTGTTCAAATCCCTCTGTGCGTGGGAATGTGAAGCCCTATCCCTGATGACAGGCAGACTGTAGATACCCACTGTGAAACACACAAGGGGAGAAATGGACCGATAAATAATTCCCCAAATCCCCTCTAGCAGAATCAGTCCGTTCGTGAGCAGATGAGCCCTACCTTCTCTCCCGGAAGCTCCAACCAGTGGCCAAGATCCCTGAATTGGATGATCTTATCTAATGAAAACCACTGGCCTCAAACAAATACTGTTCTCCCCTTTGATTCTGCTGCCATTTTGTATGAGGGATGTGAACTACTGTTTGGGGAGATGGGGACCCAGCAGTGGATGAACCACTGGCCACATGGCCATTGACAAACTAGTTGTCGGCAAACTGTCCATTTATATATACAGAAGCTCCCCGGGTGGCTCGGCCATGACACGGCCTGAGAAATGGAGGGGTTGGAGCATGGGAGAGGTAGACTCTGCTGTGCATAGACTCCTCCAACTGTGTGCCTGGGCTGGGCTGGGGCAGACTGAGGGCTGTTCTGTCCCTGACCTGCAGAGCAGCAGAACGGCCAGGGTGATGGAGAAAGGGTGACAGGTCCATTTGGCAACAGGCTTAAAGACAATGGATACTTTTGCCCAAATAGAATTTCCCATAGTTCAATAATTCTAGGATGCTCTTGGACAATTTATATTAGGAAGAAACTCACCCTCTCCCCTCTCTCCATCTCCCAAGGCAGATAATTGAAAGGGAGAATGACTCCTAAAACGTGCAGCCCACTATGTTCATTCCCGAACTTAGAGATAATCACTGCTCTTTTTTCTTGTTCATTTGAACATGTGATGCTGGACAAGCCTCACTCCAGAATCTGAGGAGTGTAAAAAGCAAAGGTGGGGCAATTATCTGAAAATGCCTTTGAAAGAGTTGGACCCAGTGAGGTCTTTTGTAGGATGCACCCACCCCTGCTCAACATCATGACCTTGAGGCAAAAGATGGCCTTGCAGGTGTCCCTTTGGTTCACCCACATGCCTGATCATCATAATTGTGTCATCTGGCACCACACATCCACATCGTGTTTTCCCTTCAGCATCAAGTGGGTGACTTAAGTGGGTTCTGCCTTAAGAACGGGAGGGATGCAGGCTAACATCCTGTCCGTGATTAGACAAAAAGGTGGAATAAAAAGTTAAACATGTATGTGAGCGTTGTATGTGCACAGTACAGGAAGAATTAAGTTGGAAATGAATCTTTGTCCCTGAAACACACACATGTGTGTTACTATTCTTATGTTTCAGTCAGGAGCCCCTGTTTGAACTCATTCTGGTGACACCTGCACTTTTATCACTGAACGTTACCTTTGGAAAATATAGATGTGATCATTAGCTGATTTTATTCCAACCCTCTTTCCCATAAACGTTTCTGTGAAAACTGAGAACAGAGGAGTTTTGATTCCCAAAAATGTACTACATTCAAAGTAACACATTTTTAAAAGCAAATATAGGACAGCCTTTTCCTATTATTTTTCTCCTTAGCTTCTCCATTGTCTAAATCAGGAAAACAGGAAAGCATGGCTTTCTAGCAGCTGCAAAATGGTGTAATGTCCCCTCCATGTTTCCATCACCTTAAACAATAGATTAGCATGGGAATCCGAGATATGATCCTTGAAAACATCTGTCCCTGTCTGGCTGCAAAACCTACTGCTTATAGCCATGTGGTTTGTGGCATTTGTCAACCAAAACAAACAAACAAAAAAGCCGATAATCAGAATTCTCCACATATTCTGTAATCAAATACCATATTCTGTTCCAAATTCTCAAAACTAATACACGCTGAAGTGCTTTTTTAAAAAGTGAATTGTGTTTTGACCTGTTCTTGGGGATCATGCGCATCTACTCTAGGAAGAAACTCTAGAATATCTTTCTCACATTGTTCCTCTTTATCTGTAAGGGGGCAAGCATTTCCTTTCCACAAATCTTGCCCAACATTCTTCTGGACTGGGTTCTTGGTGCACATTTGACTGAAGCTTGAATTAGGTTGTTTGCAAGGCCTTGTTCTATGACACTCAATGGGACTGTAAATGTCAGTCATCACTTCACAAATGCTAGATGAGAATTTAGTATTTTTAAATCTGTGTATTTGAAATTTGTTCCACTAATTCTGCCATCGTGGGATTTCTGTGCAGGGCGTCTTTCTGTCCTGGGCCCGACTGTTTCCCAGGCGGGGGGAGGGCAGGCTTGGCTGATGCACAGGGCCTCGGAACTCTGAGAAACCAAGGGCCATATCGAGTCTGCCTCGACAAGCAGCAAGCCTGCCGTCCTTTGTGTTTTATGTCACATGCCTAACCTAATAAACTCTGGACTGCAGTTGTTGTCACCTTGTTTCAATCTATTTCATAACAACTCAAGATACACTGCAGGACTTACATTCATGGCCATTAAGCATATCTGTTTCCCTTCTCAAAGAGCTGCTAAAAAAATGTACTTTGGCTGCTCCACTTCTGCATCTCTACCTACTGGTTGTGATACTGACCCCAAAGCAGCTAGGTTGGGGCAAGGCCCTGTCCACAGGAACAGGGACATTCAGAGGGATGGGGCCACAGTGTGTCCTGGGTCCTAGCTGTTGAACCCAGCCAGGCCGGACTCCATGCTTCCAGATATTTTCTTCTGACCTGGAGTCTACTGCCCCATGCCTCTCTGCCTGTTTAATTCCCCACATCATTTTAACTGCACAGGGGACACCTGGTGCAGGATTAAACATGTACAACTGGTGTGATGTGAGCACACCATTCCCTAATTAGCATAGGAGCATTTGTCACCACTTTGTCAGCAAAGCCTTTTCAGTTTGTTTAACTCATTGGACAGGCAAACCTGATCCCCTCCAGCTTGGCTGCACGAATCTCACTGTGGCTGGATGCCAGGGCAGCAGGTGTTCAGATCTGAGCCTGCCTGCCTCTTGGATGGTGCTGGGTAAGAACAGGGCTTGGATAGGATCCTGCTGTCCTGAAGACGGACAGGACACGTGCGATGACCATTCATTTCTTAGAGTTAAAGAAAGCTGATCCTGTTAGCAGTCCAGTGAGTGACAAAATACATTTGGAAATTATATCTTAACATAAACAACCATCGCTGCTCCCCAACACACACACACACACACACACACACACACACACCACAATTTCAACATTGTTCTCTTTCATACAGAAAAACCCAAGGCTGGTGTTTCCTAATTTAGGAAAAGCCCATGAACAAAAATGCCAAATTTAATGTCTCTTGGTGACTTTTGCTATCTGCTAACTAAAATAACAAATATTAGATAAATATTTCAAATATGAATCATTTACAAGGAAATTCAATTTATACAGAGTTATATTTATTGCACAACAAAGTCCATTTGTAACAGATGACATGTAGATTAAAATACAAGACTCACATATGTATCATGCACACACCAGGGAGTTTAACATGGATGGATGAACATATCAAGTTCTCAACCTACTCTTAAATTTATTCAGTAAGAGGGGACAGAGCACAGGAAATAAACCCACATACTCTAAGTCTCCATTAGCCCTTCACAGCTTCCTTATACCCCCAGGCCATCCTTTGTGGAGGAAATGATGGACAGGTAAGTGGTGAAAAGTGAGCAAAGGAGAGCAAAGAAATGAAAGAGCCAGGATAACCCATGAGGCCAGCAAGCACTCCCAGGGAGCCTGAATTAACAGGATGCTCTTCACGGGGCTGCACATACATGTCCTCACCTGAGCCTCTGGGTCCCCACAACTGCAGCACCTTGAGCTGCTGCCCAACCCCAAATTCTAGTTTGGGGGTTTTTATTTGAAATCTGTCACCATTGACTTGGATGTTGATCTTCTCTTCTGGTTGAAACTGGTCCATAGAATTCAACTGCGTGGTTAGAAAGAAAGAAGGAAGGAAGGAAGGAAAGAAGGAAAGAGAGAGAGAGACAGACAGAAAGAAGGAGAGGGAAGAAAGGAGGAAGAAATGGAGGGAAGGAATGAAGGAGAAAGAAAGGAAGGAATGCAAGAAGGGAAGGAAGGAATAGAAGAAACAGATTTAAAAAAAGGAGAGAGCAGAGAGATGGGAGGGAGAGAGAGAGAGAGAGGGAAAGAGAGAACAGCAAGGTAAAGGATGACTCAGCAAGGTCATTGGGTCACCATTCACACATCTCCACTTCAGTTTGAGATATTTGGGGGCCATTTGTCCTCACTGCCATCTGTAACCTCCTTGACCACACTCACAGAAGGCATAGCTCTGTTTCGCCGAGTTTGGATGAAGACCAATGCCCTTTGTATCATGATCCTGCCAGCTCTTCCTGCGAAGCACTGCTTATCTCTCCCACTTCACGTTTTATGCCTGTCCACATAATTCATATCATAATGTTAAGCTGATTGATGACTTGTGTGCTGTAGAAATCCTTCTATGTTCAAATAACAAATGAAAATAATAAAATTTGTGAGGTAGAGCAAATAATTGTGCCTTTTACCCTGTTTCACCAGGGTCTTCCTTTCCCAAAAACATTATGTCACAAATCAAGTGTTTCACTTTCTTGTCAAAGCTATCATCTGCCCTCCCAAGCAGATGACCTGGGCATCCTGGTCTGCCTTCTCTGGTCACAGTGTGGGCACCCCAAGCTGATGACCCCTGGACGTACCAGCCTGCCTCCTCTGGTCACAGCATGGGCACCCCAAGCAGATGACCTCTGGGCATCCTGGCCTGCCTTCTCTGGTCACAGCGTGGGCACTGCGTGCAGGTTCTGCATGTTGACCACATCAGGCTCTTCCATTGACTTTGTCCCTGTCATCTTCTCTCATGGTGGTGTGACTTTGCTGACCTTTCTACCGGTTTTGCTTTCTACTTAAAACTGTGTGGTTAAGTGATTGATATGTATTTGTCAGATGCTTTACCAATATGAAGTATACCTTTCTTAACAAGTTCATATCAATTATATTTTGTCTACCACAACTGATATACCTGATTAATTGGTTACATTTGTTGAATACTTTTTCATTTTTAAAAAATTAAAAACAAATGTTCAGCTTCTTTGTGTCTCCTTTGTTTGTCTCTTGTAAAAACAAAGCTGGATTTCCCCCTCATTTTATCCAATCAAAAATCTTTGTCTTTTAATGGGAGATTTAACCTATTCACAGTTACTGAGATTACTAGTAAATTTGCAGCAGCTTATTTTGTTTATTCTATTTTTAATGTGTTTTTGGTGCTTCTATTCTCTTTCTCTCTCTCTTTTTCTCTCTTTTTAATCAATTATTGGCTTGATTGACATTTCTTTGTCTATTTTCTACCTTAATAGTATGGAAATTTGTAAGGACTGATTGTATTCTTCAAATGATTCATCTCAATTTTTGCCTCATATACTTAAACCTGTATTTCTCCATTGATATCTAATGTTAATTAATAGCTATATCCTCCCTGAAAAAAGAAATGACAAGAATCGTAGCAATCTGTGATTTCTTCTCTCTTCTTCTCAAACTACACTAACCTCCAACACTATCACCCACCTTCACTGCATCTGAATTTTACTGTTTGATTTCTATACATTTTTATGATCAACACCTATTTAGATGCTACGAATTGTACATGATCTCCTTCTCCACTCCCCCTCCCCTAATTCCAAGTGCTCTTGGATTTCACAGGAGTGGAGCTAAATACCAAGTGTTCTGGTTGGTTGTTTTTTGTCTTTTACTGAGGGGGCCATTGAAGACTAGATTTGCTGCAACCTTGTGCTACTGGAAATACTTCTTTTCCCGACTGAATGATGGCTTACCTGGATAATGATTTCTGTAATATACAGATTTTCCTTGATTTACAATGGGGTTTCATGCCAGTAAAGCTATTGTAAGTTGAAAATATTGTAATTTAAAAATGCATTTAATATGCCTGACCTCCTGCCGCCCCCCAACATCATGCCTTAGCCTAGCCTACCTTAAACATGTTTGGAATACTTACATTAGCCTACAGTTGAGCCAAATCAACTAACCCAAGGCTTATGTTATAATAAAGTGCTGACTATCACATATAATTTATGGAGTACTGCACTAAAAATGAAAAGCAGAATGGTTGTCAGTGGACCCTTTGTTGACCCTGGTGATGGTGTGGCTGAGTGGGAGCTACCCCTGCCCAGCATCATGAGAGAGGATTGTAACTCATATCACTAGCCTGGGAAAAGATCAAAATATGAAATTCAAAGTGTGGTTTATACCGAATATGTATTGCTTTCACACTGTCATAAAGCCTAAAACCTAGGTGGAGTGATGGTAAGTTGGGGACTGCCTGTAAACTATCATCCTCAGGAACGCTGTAGATACGGAGCCCTTGCATTCTCGCAGGCTATTCCTGGTGTGAAGGCTGATGTCATACGATTATTTTCCTTCACAAGCAATTTGTTTTCTTTTCTATTCTACTGCTGAATGCTTTTATTATTTTCTCACTTCCTTTTGTGTTCTGAGGTTTCATGTCAGGTGTACAGATGTGGTCCTTCTTCCCATCCTGCCTGTGCTAGAACATTCCCATCTCAGGAGGGTGCTTTATTCTGGCACTTTGTGAACTTGAACATGTGTGTGTTGGGGTGCTGAAGGGGTGCTAAATCCCACAAGGGATGCTGAAGCCCACAGAGCTGGCCTCAGCCCAGAGTTTCTGAGTCAGCACGTTGGGGATGAAGCCCGAGAATTTACATTTCTGACAGGTTTCCAGGTGAAGCTGCTGCTGTTTCCTGGAGAACCTCTGCTTTATTCAGTTTAGGGCAATTTTCTTCTCTTACTATTGTGAGCATGTCTCTTGTCTTTTCTCTTGACTCTCTTATTCTGGAAACAATTTGTAGGTGGTTCTCTTTTCTGTGTCTCCTGACTTTTCTTCCATACTTTCCACCTTTCTGTTCTGTCTCAGTGGGTTATGCTCCTTCTCTCCAGCCTCCCAGGGATGCTTGCTCGGCCTGCTTTTTTTCAATGCACTGGATGCCTTCTAACATAGCTTATAATTTCCTTTCATAATTACGATGCATTATTTATCATCCATATTTATATATATGCAAGCTCCAGAAGGCCAGTGGTCTTTGACACACCCCAGGCATCTAGACCAGGGCCTGGCATACAGTGGTGCTCAATAAGTGTTGAATGGTGAGAGAGCAGGGCATTGGAGCAGTATAACAGGCAGGGTGAGCCAATGCCACCCCTGGGTGGTCCTGTTTGCACCCTTGACATCTGTGACCTCTCTCTCCCCTACCAGCAGGCAGAGACCATCAACTGCCCCTTCACAGTCTGCTCAGCCTGACTGTGTCTGTCTCAGGATTCTGCCTATACTCAAGTTTTCACTACAGTTCCCCTGGACTGTCACCTTAATGTCCATCTGGCCTCCAGGCTCCTTTCACTCCAACTCCCAAAAGCAGAGCTGGATACAAGGATTCCAAAGCAAGTACTTTCCTTAGAAGTATGAGGAACATTGGTAGAGTCATGTAACCATGGAAGTTCTAGGAAATGTATTAAACCCAGAGGGGTCATTCCACCTGCAGGACAAGGGAACCAGGGTATTCATACACCGATTCCTGTCTGTAATGGGGAGGCGGCTGCCCTCAGGGGTGGTGGTGAGTAATTGCTGGCACTTCCAGACTACCAAACATATGGGCAGAAGGGCTGAGGAAGCCATCAGGTACAGGGATGGGGCACAGGCAGATGGGATTTGACCCGCACACAGTGAAAAGCCTAAGGGCTACAGGTTAAGCACTGGCAGCATCTTCACCTGTCCCTTACATCCAGCTGAGACACCCCTTCCTTCTTCCACAAGTCAGACTGATTTTCTCAGGAGGAATCAGGACTCTAAGAAAGGGGTTCTCTTTCTGGATTTTTCTATCTAATGTCCTCAATCACTTAATTCTCAAGTGCTGGCTCAGTGGCTATGGCCTCCTAAGAGATTATAAGGTGCTAGAGGGAAGGGACTGCATCTTTATTGTGCATCACACAGTGCTTCACACATAGTTGAATAATAAATATTCTTTAAATTAAAGACCAACTGGATATATTATTTCATGTGACATGTTATTAAAACCACATAGGGGAAACCATTCATTTAACTTTTACTACTTACTGGATGTGAAAATAGTATTTATTGATTGAGAAACAGGCCCTATTACTATTCTCACTTTAGATAGGGAAGTGAGAAACCTGCCCATGGTCACACAGATGCCAGCTGATGAAGTAGGGATGGAAGCTGGTGGTGTCAGTCTTGATCACTAGGTTTCACTGCCTTCAATTAACATGAATGGGAGCTATAACTGAAAAAGTGTCAACCAGCAACAAGCTAGACTGGTTGTCCTCTCAACCTATTCAAGATAAGAAAGGTGGAGCATGAAGCAATTGTGGGTAGTTTTAATAATATTTTATGTCCAAATGAACATACTTAAGCTTGTGCATTCCCCTGACACACACATACAGAGACACACACAGACACACACTGACACACACACAAGTACTGGGACTGGAATCTCTACAAAGCTGCCTGCCATCCCCAGAGAGATCGTGCCACCTGCAACTCACCATGATCTGAGGGCAGATCCCACGACCACACCCTCACTGATCCCCAGAGTGGTCATCCATCTTCTATCTGGATCAAAATGATGTGTTTGTGTATGGCAAAGGAGGAGGAGGGAACAAAGCATGTGCAAATCACCCTGTAGTTGTGCCTTGCCCTCAAAGGCTACTTCTCCACTGAGGCTGTCATGTAAGCCTATGGGAATGCAGCAATCTTTTCAAAACTATAGACTAGTTTCTTAAAAACCTGAATATACATGTATGATGTAGCAGTCTCCTCTTATATATTTACTCAAGGGAAATGGAACCATCATCTATACAAACTCTTGACCACAGATACTCACAGGAGGTTTATTTATGGAGGCTCAACCTGCAAACTACCTAAAAATTCATCATCAGGTGAATGGATAAAGATTGAGCTTTTTACCATACAGTGAAATATTCTGAAGAAGACGAAAAGGAAGAGGAAGAAGGAGGAGGAGAAGGAGGAGGAAGAAAGGGAAGGAGGAAGAGGTGAAGGAGAAGAAGGAGAAGAGGAGGAAGACTTTTGTTATTTTGTTTTAAGACTTTTAAGATTTTGTTACACAACAATGACATGGGTAAATTTCAAAAGTATTATGTTTTGCAGAGTAAACCAGACACATGAGACTATAACTCACATGATTCCATTTCTATGAAATTCTAGACTGAGTAACACTATTCTATCATGCTAGAAAGTAGATCAGTGGTTATATGACAGTGGAATGAGAACTGATCACAAAGGACCTTGAGGGAACTTCACGGGAAAAAAAAATTCTGTTTTGATTGGGTGGTGGTTACATGAGTGTTTGTATTTATCAAAACTCATCAAACCATACCTATAAAATGGGTACATTTTATTGTATATAAATTACACCTCATTAAGTTTATTTTATTTTTTATATTTCTTAAGTTTTTAATTTTAACTCCAATATAGTTAACATACAGTGTTATATTACTTTCAGGTGCACAATATAATGATCCAGCAATTCGAGACATTAGTCAGAGCTCATCATGAAAAGTGTAATCTTAATCGCCTTCTCCTATTTCATCCATCTCCTCAGCTCCTCCCCTCTGGAAACCATCATTAAGTTGACTTTAAACTCTTGGTTAGTGATGTTATAGATAAAAATAAAAGTTTATAAGTTGTAATCTGTATTTTTTATGGAACAGGGAACCATGATTGAGTTGGGCTTCATTATTGCAGAGGTAATAAAAAATGAATGACTCTGAAGTTAGCCTTGAACCGTATGAATTGTCTCCAATGCTGGTTACTTGTCTATATCTTGCACTCAGCTTTAATGATTGGGGAGGTACCTCTTCTGTGACCAGTCTTCTCTCTACCTCTCTCCAAGGTAGCACAAGAAATATTAATCCCCTTCATTTTGCTGACCTCCATCAAAACATTCAATAATACCATGAAGAAAATATCTTGTCTGCTCCACACCCACTTTCCTCTCCCATATAAGGAATATGGACTTCCCATTATTGGGTTATTTCTTTTATCACCACCCCCCTTCTTCACTTCTGTAAATCATCTAACTACACATTTCCTTCTTTGAGATGGCCAGTCAAACCCTACCCTTTGGCTTTAAGCCGAGTACTTTTAGGGAAGCAGCTTTTTACTACGGAAACAACTTTTATGTTATTAAAATTCATAAGTAAAAACAACTTTAGAAAAGCTCTTGGTTACTGCAGATGCCAAGTTGGAAGTGAAACCAGTGTCAGCCGGAAAGTCATGGCCTTTCATTAAGATACTTTTTTGCATTGCACAGAGGAGACCAGATGCCCAGAATGACTTCTTTAATGCTCACAGAGACTAGATTTGATGCTTAATGGTCTGTGGCTGAAATTAAGTGTTGTTTGTTAACTTTAGATACATGATGAATGGTCTTCACCATGAGGCATTTATCCTTTTTGAGCACAGAAAAAAATAGTTCATTTGGGCCTTGTTATTTCAAAATTTGGAGTCAGAAGGTCTAGAATCAACTCATGAGTTAGTTGAACAAACAAGAAAACAAACCATAAATAAATAAATAAATAAATAAATAAATGAATATTCATTGGGGAAATGAGTTTGATGAGAGATTTTCAGCTAAGCTGTTTAGCCTAACTAAAAATTCACCTTTTAAGACACTTATCTCAATGCTTATATGCTATTTTGTAAAACAGATATGAATTACAAATAATTCTTACATGAATGGAAATGAATCAGTATCTGTTCTGGGTATTTTATTCTGGTTCCACTTGTATGTGAAGCAAACTCACAATATTTAGCAGTGAATTTGACTGCATGTAATAAAGCCGGGCTGACATTATGCTTATTTCTCTCACTTGATAAAGAGTTCAGAGGTGGGGACTCTAGGGCCCCTGCTCTCAGGGGTCTTCCAATCTTTTTGGTCCTTCATCACCAACCTGTGGC
Organism: Panthera uncia; assembly: GCF_023721935.1. NCBI lineage: Eukaryota > Metazoa > Chordata > Mammalia > Carnivora > Felidae > Panthera > Panthera uncia. The sequence goes on along the minus strand of NW_026057578.1, from coordinate 47,011,437 downwards.
TTTCATCTTCATGTTTATGGCATGGCCCACCAAGGCAGTCCCTTTTTCTTTTCTTGTTTTAAATTTTGAAGTAAGATCTACCTGCTGAGAAAGGTACCAATCCAGACTATACAATCTGATGAGTTTTGATGAATGCATACACCCTATCATCATCTCTCCAATCAAGACACAGAACATGCCATTACCTGGCACACATCCCAAGCTCCCTTCAGTCGTTTCTTACCCCAGAGACAAACACCCTCCTTTCTATCACAATGCATTACTTTTGCTTCAAGAAAATCATATTGATGGAACCAGTTTACTAGGTTTAGGCCTATCATTTTGTTGTTTGTTTTCTGCCTCTCTTGCCTGTTTTTTTTTCTTTTCTTGTTTTATTTTGGGTTAATCAAGTATTCTTTTTTTTTAATTACTAGACATTTTTTTGAGCAGTTTTAGGGTTATGGAAGAATTGAGCTGAAAATACAAAGAGTTCCCGTATAATCTTTCAACACTTAACCCAACACTTTCCCTGTTATTAACATTCTGCATTGATGTGGGACATTTGGTACACTTGATATGCCAATATTGACACATTATTATTACCCAGAGTCCACAGTTAACATTTCACTTTTTCTGTTGCATATTCTATGGGCTTTGAAAAATGTGTGATGACATGTATTCATCATTACAGTGTCATGCAGAGTATTCACTGTCCTAAAAAAACCCTGTGCTCCACCTGTTCACCTCTCCCTCTTTCCTCCCCTCTGAAGCCCTGGCAAAAATTGATCTTTTACTGTCTCAACAGTTTGGCTTTTCCTAGAAAGTCATATAGATATAATCATATAGTACATAGATTTTTAAGATTGGCTTAGCAATATGGCTATGCTATGGCTTAGTATTTAAAGTTCCTCCATGTCTTTCATGGATTGATAGCTCATTTCTTTTTAATATAGAATAATACTCCATTGTCAGTATGTAGTACAGTTTATCTGTTCACCTTAGGACATACTGGTTGTTTCCAAGTATTAAATTATCAATAAAATATAAACTTTTGTGTGCAGGTGTTTGTGTGGACATAAGTTTTCAAACCATTTGGTGGGTAAAAAACCTAGGAGTGTGCTTACTGGGTCAGATGATAAGAGTATGTTTAGTTTTATAAGAAACAGCCCAACTGCTTTTCAAAGAAACTGTTTCATCTTGCCTTTCCACTAGCAATGGATGAAATCTCCTGTTGCTCCACATCCTTGCCAGCACGTGGTATTGTTAGTGCTCTGGATTTTGGCTAATCTAATAGGTGTGTAGTGGTATCTTATTGTTGTTTTAGTTTGCATTTCCTTGATGACATGATGTGGAACGTCTTTTCAGACACTTACTTGCTATCTGTGTATCTTCTCTGATGAAGTGTCTGTTCAGGTCTTTTGCCCATTTAAAAAAATGGATTATTTATAGTCTTATTGTTGAGTTTTAAAAGTTTTCTGTATATTTTGGGTAACATTTCTTTTTCAGATATTTGTTTTGATGATATTTCCCAGGCTGTGGCTTGTCTTTCCACCCATTAAGAGAAGTTTTAAATTTTCAGTATATTTTACTAGTGCATTTTTATTTTTCTGTTGGGTGTCAGGAGTTCAGCTGAGCTGGAAAAAGAGAGAGAGAGAGAATCTGTCAGGTGTTGGAGTAGCTGATTAAAACAACAATAAGGCAAAATGAAAGAGGGGTGCCTGGATGGTTCAGTTGGTTAAGTGTCAACTCTTGATTTTGGCTCAGGTAATGGTCTCATTGCTTGTGGTTTCAAGCACCACATGGGGCTCTGTGCTGGCGGCGTGGAACCTGCTTGGTATTCTCTCTCTTCCTCTCTCTGTGCCCCTCTCCTTCCTGAGCTTTCTCTCTCTCTCTCAAAATAAATAAACATTTAAAAAAATTAAAAAAACTAAGTAAGCAATGAAGCCTTTAATCACTTACTAAGACAGTATATGCAAGTATCTAAAACGGGAGAAAGTGCTGAACCCCTGTTCCATTTTCTCCCATGGAGTTGCATGGGTAAGGGGTCAGCTAAATCAACACAAGCATGGGAGTGGTCTCACTGTGGAGGAAGCCCTGAACAAAAGGCTCCAGAAGTTTTATGGGTTATGAGGAGGTAGAGTCAGAGAAGGGAAAGGCTAGGAGTGGACTGAGTCAGAGTGGGGAAAAGTCTTCAAGATTCTCCTTGGCTCCCAGCCTTGCCCATAAGGAAACCTCAGCCAAGGTACAGGAAAAAGACCTCTGTCCAGGCCCTCAGATAAACAGACCTAGGAATGAAGGCATCCAGGGCTAGGAATGCAAATATGTAGGGAGCAGCTCCATCCAGGGGGTCCTGAGTCCTGACTGCACCCCCATTCAGAGACTGCAGTGCACTGGCCATGCCTCAAGTCCATTGTGGGAGGGCAGCTTTGCCCATGACACCCATTAGCTAAAGTCTTTGCAATTACCTATAGTCAAGCTTGAAAATTTCAGCCTGTAGACGGACTTCCCGTGGGTATTTACAGATATACCTGAATATTATTATTTTATTGTTGCTTTAGAAATTATATCTAATCACAGTCTATTTAGAATTAATACTGTACCACCTTGTATGAAATAACAAGGACTTAAAACAGTATAATTCTATTATGCCTGTCTTTTGTATTTTTTTGGTCATGTGTTTTATATCTACAGAACTTATAAATCCTACAATACAATGTCATAGTCTTTGCTTTAAATTGTCAGTTGTTTTTGAGGGAGTTGAGTAAATGTTATCTTTTATAATTATTCACATATTTACCATTTTGGATGTCATCCCAATTTTCATGAGGTGTCATTTCCTGTCACCTGAGAGCTTCCTTTAGCACTATTACAGTGCACATCTGCCAGCACTGGATTATCTTAGTTTTCTTTTATTTGAAAATGTATTTACTTCTTCTCCATCCTTGAAGAATATTTTATCTGGGCATAATATTTTGTGTTGACAGTAGCTTTATTGTTTGTTTAACTACTTTAATGATATTGTCTCATTGTCTTCTGGTTTTCATTGTTTCTGATAAGAGATCAGTTTGTTTTTCTCTAGCTACTTTCAAGATATTCCCCCTATTGTTCCTTTTCATCAATTTGGCCATAAGAGACATAATTATGGTTTTCTCTGTACTTACCTGCTTGGGGCTCACTAAAATTCTTGGAACTAAAATTTTAACAAAATTTGGGAAATTTGGGAAATACTTCATCAAATACTTTATTGTTACATTCTTTCTCTGTCTTCTCTGCATCTAAGACTCCAATTTCTTATTATTGAAGCTTTATTTATTCTTTCTGAATCTATGTATCTTTCTATTCTTCATAGTGATTGATTTCTACTGAGTTATATTCAAATTCATAAGTTTACTGACTTATCTCCCTACCATTTCCTATATCATAATGTAAAGTTTTCATTTCAGATATTGTAATTTTCAGTACTAGATTTTCCGTTTTTAGCTTTCATTTATTTGCTGAGATTTATTGTTTACTCAATATGATTATCTTTTCCTTAACTCTTTGAATATGCTTATAATAGTTTCTTTATAGTTTTTATCTGTTAATTACACTTTTTGACTCATTTTAACACCTGTTTCATTGATAGCTTTCTCTCTTTTTTTAATTATGAGTCATTTTTTCCTGTTTCTTTTTACATCTAGTATTTTAAATTTTATGGCAGACTTTGACATACCTTGGAGGCTCTCGTTTGTATAATTTCCCTCTGTTCTGTGAATTTGACTTTTATTCTACCAGGCTGTTAAATTCTTGGTTGATTACACAGAACTTGTGAAGACTTGGTTTTATGCTTGATTAGGGTATGTATATTTTGTGTTTTCTCCCCTTAATCCTAGAGTAAATTCCTTAGTTCTGGGATATAATCTTTACTTCTAAAGTATGGCTTTTTGAGGGATTTCAGTGAAAAGCCCAGGTGTTTACCAAGCCCTCCTAACTTGGTGATACTTAAACTTTAAACTCTGCCTCCCCTGTGGTGGTTAGTGGAAGACATATATGCTCAGCCTTTTCATTCATCTGTCTATTAATTTCCACTGGGCTTCTTGGATTCTCCTTCCTGCATGTATTTCATGGGGTTAGTCAAAGCTTTAAGTGGAGCTTATATTTAGATGATCTGGGACTCTTCCCTGTGGCTTCCTGTTTTCCAAGATTACCATCTTAATATCCAGCTGTGTAAACCCTGAAATCCATCTTTTGACACTTCCAGCCAATAACACAAGACTGCCTACAAGTGTTTTGGTTACCCCACGTTCTGTGAATTGGGGGTATGTTCAGGGAAAGTATGAATAACATGGATATCATCCAAAGTAATTTCCTTCTTCAAAGGGTTAAATCCCTGCAGCTTCTGCCTGGTTTTGGTCATGTCCCAGTGCCTTCAAATGGCTGTTTTTCATATTTTGTCCAGAAGTATTATTACTAGTGTTTTGTTTTGTTTTCCCAAAACCAGATCCTAAGCTTGTCATTTTTGAAGAACCCTCCAAGTCACTCATCACGTGTTTTTATGCTCAGTTGGCTAGAATTGGACAACATGACCTTCCCTAGCCCAAGCACTGGAAGGGACATTAAAGTGTAGGGCTTGTGGATCAGGAAAGGAGGGTGTCCTAAAGTGTCTGCCACACTGCCATTTAAAACATTCTCTAATTCAATTTTTTTCACATTTTCAGACTCACTTTTTCTCTCCCAACAAGACAAACACATCCTCCTATATCCCATCTAAATAAATGAAGTTTGACACAATAATTTTGGATTAAAACTGAAGATTTGCCCAGGAGTTTTGTATGACCTTGATGTATAGATTATTGAAGATGATCACACATCCCCGTAAGCTTTAAGATTTGAGGACCATGGATCTTCATAACAATTCCTTGCCAACAAGGTCTGGATAGGAATTTAATAGCAGTATAATTGCTGACAGTAGCATAAGCAGCAACATCTATTTTCTCTGTAACAAATGCCTGACACTTTCCCATACACCTGCCTGGTTCCACTGCCCATCCTGGATGTCCATGAGGCAGACCCAGGAGTTCAGAGTAACCTTGATTGTGTCACCTGTATTGTGTCATCTAACCCTAGGATGTGGCTTTTATCTTTACTTTGAAAGGGAAGGGAAACCGAGACTCAGAGGTCCTAGCTATCATGAAAACAGAGCGAATAGTAGTAATGATTATTTGGGCCCATCCTATATGCTTGGTATTGTGCTAAATGTCTTCATTATGCACTAGACACTATGAATTATGCTCGATTTATAGGTAGAGAAATTAAAGCTTAATGACATTTAAGCAATTTGTCCATTGTCACAGCTATCAGAACCAAGATTTAAACTGAAGCCTATCTGATTCCCCATAACTTTGCTCTTAAAGCCATGTCACTCCCTAGATGTTGGTGAAAGACTATAACAAGGAAACACAATTCTGGTTATTTTACTAGGCACAGTATAAATTGTATCATTCAAAGAGATGAACTTTGTTTACCCTGGATCAATAAAAAGGAAAGCAGGGAGTTTTATTTTACTCTGATTGAAATCTATTAAGAGCTAGTTTAGGACAGAGTAGATACCAAACTGTGTGGAAGGGGCCTGGTGGAGGTAAGAATGGGGGAGGGTACATGTGGTGTGTGTGTGTGTGTGTGTGTGTGTGCAGACATGCGCACATCTCAGAACATTGGCTGCAAAACAAGTACAGATTGAAACATACCAATCAATGGATCTTTAAATTCATGCCAGTTGCTAAATGAAATGGAACCTTGCATCAAAGGCGGGTACCGAGAGCTCAGTAAGCTCACTGGTCTCCCTCTGCCAATGTGTTTATCTGTCTCTCTGGTTGAATGGGACTTCCCATGCTGTCTCTTCCTTGCACATCCCCTTCCTCAGCTTTGGCCTTGCCAGCACCATCTCCTTCTGCCACCTGGATCCCTGTGAGAGTCTCCCAGTAACCATTGGTATCCAAGACCTCAGCAGCCCTTCTCATCTCCAGAAGCGTCCTAGGACTTGGACTATTGGTAAGTGGGGGCCAAAGGATGGAAGGGTAAGAAGTTTATAAACACTGTATAATGTAGCTGAGAAAGCCATTAAGAATCTTCTCCTAGGCAGGTTCTGAGACACATTGCTGAAGGTGGCTTTCATCCTCACTGCACAGAGGAGGAAACTGTGGCACAGAGAGGGGCCTTGCTCCAAGAGTCAGCTCTAGAAAGGGACTGGAGAGGGTCTGCACCAGACTTCACTAAGGCCTAGGTCTGGCTCTGTCCCTGTCCCTGCCCACGATGAAGACACCAGGCAGCTCACCTCCAGAATTTGCTTGTTTAATCTGCTCATTTGCTTGCACTGAAATGAAGGAGTGTTGGGGGAGGGCCGTGAGAGGATCCAGTAATATTCTAAGAGTTCGATAAAACAGAAGTCCTCAGAGCTCTAGATTCTGTACTTCTTTAAATCCTCCCTGAATGTTTGTGGCTCCTGTGGGCACTATATTCTGAAGTTTACTAAAACCATCATGTATTTAATTTCTGAAAAAAATCAGAGAAGGTTTTGCAGTGGCATGAGACATTGACTAGTAAAACCAGTTGCAAGCTAACCCTCATGCACTGTTGTTGGGAAGGCAAACTAGTGCAGCCACTGTGGGAAACGGTATGGCAGTTCCTTTAAAAATTAAAAATAGAATCACCATATGATCCAATAATTCTACTACTTGGTATTTGCCCAAAGAGAATGAAAACACTAATTCAAAAAGATATAGGTACCCTCATGTTTATTGCAACATTATTAATAATAATCAAGATATGGAAGTAACTCAAGTGTCCGCTGATAGATGAAAGGATAAAGAAGATGTGATATTTACAGATGGAGTTTTATTCAGCCATAAAAAAATAATGAGATCTTACCATTTCTAACAACACAATGGACCTAGAGGGTATTATGCTAAATGAAATAAGTCAGATAAATTCTATGTGATTTCATTTATATGTGTAATCTAAAGAACAAAACAAAGAAGTAAACAAATAAAAAGCAGAAACAGACCCATAAATACAGAGAACTGTATGATGGTTTCCAGCAGGGAGGGAGTTGGTTGGTTGGATGGGCGAAATGGGTGGAGGTGGGAGATACAAGCTTCCAGTTATAGAATGAAAAAGTCACAGAGATGAAATGTATAGCACAGGTTGCTTGTTTAATCTGCTCATTTGCTTGCACTGAAATGAAGGAGTGTTGGGGGAGGGCCGTGAGAGGATCCAGTAATATTCTAAGAGTTCGATAAAACAGAAGTCCTCAGAGCTTTAATGTACAATTTAATGTACTAAGTGGTACACTGAAGGTACTTAATAGCACTATATGGTGACAGGGGGTAGCTACACTGTGGTGAGCATAGCATGACATATAGAATTGTCAAATCACTATTTTATACACCTAAAACTAATGTAATTTAGTGTGTCAGCTAAATAAAAAAACGAAGACAAAAAAATCTTCTCTTAGACAGAAAATAATCACTTGAGGGGCGCCTGGGTGGCTTGGTTGGTTAAGCGTCCGACTTCGGCTCAGGTCATGATCTCACAGTCCGTGAGTTCGAGCCCCGCGTCAGGCTCTGTGCTGACAGCTCAGAGCCTGGAGCCTGTTTCAGATTCTGTGTTTCCCTCTCTCTCTGCCCCTCCCCTGTTCATGCTCTGTCTCTCTCTGTCTCAAAAATAAATAAACGTTAAAAAAATTTAAAAAAAAGAAAATAATCACTTGATAGATGGTTAAGATTTCCTACTAAACATAAAATATTGTTAATAGGGATATTAGATTTAGTTGTAGCCTGCAGAGAGCTTACAAATCAGTTGAGAAGCAGATGTACCAAAAAGAGCAATAAAAATAATAGACTTATTATTTTTTAAATGTTGGAGCTTGAGCTAGGCTTTTAAGCTCAAGTATTTGAATACATAAGGACCAGAACAGGCTGAGATGAACAGAAGTAATTATTCATTCAAACAAGTGATATCTATTCTAAGCCTAAAATGTGTGATGGCCATCATGCTCTACATCTAAGCATAAGTAAATAACATGGACATGATGCCCACCCTATGGAGCAGATAGAGAGAAGATAAGTAAACAAAATAAATATGTGATTACCACCTATGTGTGTGTGCATGCACATGTGTGTACACAAGTATGTGTATGTATGTATATTTACATGCTTTCAAACATTAACTGAGGAATAAAATAAATATATTTGATGGATGAGATAAGGGAAATGGCAGGTGGTGGAAATAAAAAGGGTGAAGCAGTGGTGGCTTGGGCATGGTGCTGATAAGGAGTAAGAAAGGCACAGACATACAAAGTGGGAGATCGAAGACAGCTACAATGAGGAGCAGCTGGCACAGCCGCCCAGGGCAATGTGGGTCAGACCGCTCAGGAGCTGAGTGGAGGGAAGTGGCTAGGGTGTAGAGATGGAAGATGGGAGGGGAAAGCTTCCAGGAAGTTCCTTTGGAATACTAAAGAAAGAGTTTACATGGAAGGAAGGCTCATGAAGGGGAAGAGTGAAACAGCCTTGGAAGAGCACATAGGAGCTGATTAGAAGGAACCTCAAAGCTGCTGCAACTTCCCAGAGGGATGACAGTATGGGTGTCATCCTGCTGGGTGGATGAACCGGGGCCTTCACAAGGCTCTTCTTGTGGCTGTTCTTAAACTATTCCCTGACTTAAAGAAGGATGAAATCACAGAACAGCCGCTGTGGTTGCTATTACAGGTGTCACACAGATGGACATCCACCTAGTGCCTAAAGCAAATGCTTATTGCATATTCAAGATTGTTATTTGTCAATGGAGCAAAGTGAGTCTCCCTCAAGTTAGTGAAAAATGTTTAATGGAAAGAGGGTATACTCCCCTAGCAATGCCATTTTTCTGACATTTTGTTATGAAAATGTTCTAACATGTAAGTGAGCATCTATACACCCACCCAGATTCTACCACTAATATTGCACTGTAATTATTTTATCACATGCCTACCCATCTATACACCTATTGGTACATCTTATTTTGGGTGCATTTTAAAGTAAATTGCAGACATCAGTACACTTCATCCTAAACACTTTAGCACATGCCACTAACTAGAGTCCAATAATTGTTTATGGTTATGTTTTTCTTATGAGGTAAAATTTACATACAATTAAATGTATACATTTTAGGCATACCATTCTGTGACTTTTGACAAATATGGACACCTTCATAACTCACATCCTTATCAAAGTAAGGAACATGACCATCACCCCAGAAAGTTTCCTCACCCTGCTTCTCGGTCAATTGTGACCACACACCCAGCCCCAGGCTCTCACTAGAGGCAACTGCTACTCTAAATTTTTTTCCCCACCATTGATTAGTTTTTTAGAAAACTTTGTGAAAAATGGAATCAGAGCTTACTCTTGTATGTAAATCTGTTTTCATTCAGTACAATGCTTTTTAGATTCATCCCTACTGTTGTGTGCTTATTCCTCCTAATTGCTCAATAGAATTCCATTGAATGGACATACCACAATTCATGTATCCATGTATCCTTTTAACTACTGAGGAACACCTGGGCTGTTTCTAATTTGATGCTGCATTTCACAAGACTGTCTTGCCAGAGCCTTGACATGTCAGAGACAAACTCATCCTGTGGATAAGGGTATACTGCACTTCCTTTTAAAGGGTTAGAAAATGTCAGTGGCAAAATATAGAAAAAAACAACATAGTTGTTCTTACAAGAACTATGTTCTTACAACATAGTTGATGGTGACATTTTTATTACCAGGCACCCTGCTGGGTGACATTCTTGTTAACAGAAATTTTCTTTCCGTCTATTAGATTGCTAAAGCAAATAAAATCTCTCCATAAATGAAGGACTGTTATTCTTTGCAGTGCTTTCCTGCTTCTGATCACTTATTTTTGCCATAAACATTGCTCAAGTTCAACAGCACTGCTCTGTACCAACTCTGAAACTGGAGGAAAAACTGACATAGCCTTTTACCATGTTTCAGGTTTTCCAGTGGTTTAAGGTATGTGCCTTTTTAGAAGACAAGATGGTATTTCCATCTTTCAATGGTTTGGCTAGGGGAGGTGACTGTCTTAAAAGTAAAATTAATTGCTGAGAGAAGGGAATTGAAAGTGAGCAATAAAGAATGTGCTGGTCACTGTGGAAGCCACAGACAACTATGTGGGGTCAGACCACCCACACTGATATCATTGAGTGAGTAGACATCGAAGCTTTAGATCTTGAATCCAGCTCTGGCTTCTGGAGAGGCATAGGGCAAACCAAATCTGTGAAGAGAACAGCTCACAGAACCTTTTTATTTCCATTTGTCTTTCTTCTCCTACTTCAAATTCTCTTGCTTATCATTAAATTAAGAAAAAAAAAGGAATATGTGGTATTATAAGTAAATTGAACCTTTTAAACTCAGGTTTGGCGGCCTTGCCAACCAATTTGAGAGACACAGATTTGCTGCTAAATCCAGGTGCATCTAATTCAGATGACAGACAAAAGATGTGTGGATGTGGATTTCTGACACTCTGCTGTGGTAAGTGAGGTGCCACAATTACACCTGGCCAAGAAATCCTCTTTGAGGATTTATGACATTGTACTTCTCATTCATCTGCCCCAGGAATCAGCATACTATTTTGTAATTTTAAGTGTGAAATTTAAAAAATTGAATGAAATTCAGAAATGAATTTTTTTTGAAATGATACTTTTAAGTAATAAAGTTAGGGTCAGAAAGATGAATGGTGTTTTTAATTCATGTCATTTATAAGCCCCTGAAGATTTCATGAAACATGGTCCAGATAATATCTTTGATGTATTTGACCTATGTAAAAATCAGAAATGTTAGGGTTATTATGTCATTTCAACAAAATGATTTTTTCCTTGGTTTTATTATTAACCCTTTATTATCTTTGGATCTACAGCCTCAGTCTGGTGGGCCCAATTGTAATCACAAATTCCTTAAAATATGGAAGAGGGAGATAGAAAAGTCAAAGAAAGAGATACAACAACCAAAGCAAAGGTTGAAGAGAGAGATTGGCAGGTACTAAGCTGTTGGCTTTGAAGACAGAGTGGACCATGGGACAGGAAATGCAGACAACCTCCAAAAGCTGGAATGTTCTCCCCTAGATTCTCCAGAAGGAACATGGCCTTACCATACCTTGATTTTGAACTTCTTACATCCAGAAGGAACTGTTAAGATAATAAATGTGTATTGTTTTAAACTACTAATTCATGGTAGTTGGCTACTGTAGCAATAGGAAACTAACATATTCCCTTGCATACTAAGATTATAACTAAATTATAGATATTTCAAGTTTTTTTTTTAATGTAGCTTTGTTCTGTAAAATAGTATCACCAAAAAGTGATTTCTAAAAGTGCATGAAAAACAGTGTCTGAACTAGTATATGTCTGCAGGACAGTGACGTTGGCTCCCATTTGCCAACCTTGTATGAACTAATTCATGGGACAGAAGCACCTGTGCAGCAGACCAGATTGAGCTAATTAAGTAACCAAAGATGGAAAGGGCTTGTTTCTGCCTTGGATGTGGTGAGTTCAGAACATGGAGGGGGATGTTAAGCCTAGGCTCACAACTTACTGGAAACTACATGACTGAGGGTTCCAAGTACCTGATGGGGATCAGTCAAGGCAAGGCCAACTCTGTCTGGGAGCCATGGGGAATCTTTGTGGCCTTGAACTGAAAGAACTGAACAGTATTTCTCTCTCTTTGCAGTTCAAAGCCTCCAGTCATTTTAATTCATCCTTCCCCAACTCCAACTTCTTAAACACTCTGGCTTCTCCTTTCTCCTTTTTTCCTTCTGACTGTAACCTCTTTTTCACCCACCAGATTTGTGCAGCAGTGATAAATACATCCATAATGGGGCAAAATTTAGAGCTGGGGTCCCCTCTCTGCCACTGCCCCTTACATTTGAATAAGTACTACTTCAGTTGTTGGGTTTTTACCTTTCTGTCTGCATATCTTCTTTGAATTAGAGAAAACTCTTATAAGTAAGGTCTATGTCATCTGGGATTTTTCTTTTTTAATGTGTTTAAGGCAGGGATCAGCAAACTATGACCTGTAGGCCCAATCTGGCCTGCTGCCTGTTTTCATAAGGCCCATGAGCTAAAAATGGTTTTTACATGTTTTAATAGTTAGGCAAAAATCAAAAGAAGAAAAATATTTCATGACATGAGAACGTTGTAAAAAAATTCAAGGTATACAAATAAAGTTTTATTGGGACACAACACTTTCATTCATTTACATATTGCCTATGGCTGCTTTCATCTATGATGGCAGAGACAAAATGACCGGCAACACCTAAAATATTGACTATCTACCCTTCTTTGTTGACCCCTGGTTTAAGGGATATGACCTAATGAACATATAGAAGATACTATTAAATGATGTATTTGACTAAAAATAGGGGTCAGGCCTTGAAATTTAAAGAAATTAGATCAGATAAATGGCAATCCAGGAAGCTATACTTTAATTTATTCAAATTTGTACCAACTAGGCATGTGACTGGTTGCATGTAACAGAAATCCAATTATAGTGGTGGAATCAGAAGATTGATTTATCTCCCCTAACAAGAATTCCAGGGGTTGATTGTTCATGAGTGGGGCTATGAGTTCTTAATGCTTTTAGCATCTTGGATTTCTTCAATCTTTCTGCTTTTATCCCAATGCATGACTTTCAGCCTCATGATAGTGATGCCTGCTGTACCTTCTTCTTTGTGGCTAAATTCTACTAATTCCAACTTGATTGGCTTAAAAGTTTATCTCTACTATTTAATTACAATAAGATTTGGGTTAGATGTGGCCTTGGAGCCAAGAACTGTGGTTTCAGGGTCTATGGATGTGTTGGCAGAGCCAGGACCCAGAGTGGAAAGCACAGGAGATGAGGTGGGATGGTGAGGATGTGCTCAGAGCCTTAGAGGCCACTTTCATTCATATCTCATACACCATGAGCCCGTGGTTCTCATGGGTATACATCAGAATCCCCAGAAATACATGCTCAAATCCAGATGGTTGGGCTCAACCCCTGGAGTTTCCCATTCAGGAGGACTGGGCTGGGCCCAGAATCTGCTTTGCTGACAAGTCCCATGGTGATGAATGGTGTTTACAGCGAGAAGACATAATTTTGATGTTAATGGTCTTAGGAGCACCTTTCCGCACACCTAGAGAGGATCATTGAAACTCTAATGGAGGGCAGGGCAAGGAGCTTCTCATCTCAATGAGGCCATTCAGTTGCCTTCCTGGTTCCTCCTCAGGCACAACCATGCTGGGGGACTTGTGTGTACCAACCCCCAGGATCTTGTCAAAGGCAGATTCTGATTCAGAAGCCATGGGGAGGAGTCAGAGACATTTCTCTAACAAACTTCCAGGTGAGAATGCTGGTCTGGGGATCACATGTTGAGGGACAAGCCTGCAGGAGTCTACTGTCTCCCTCCTCTTCCTCAGCCTGCATCACAGCAGGGCCACCCTGTTTCCAACCCAAGCTATCTTCCGCTCTGCTAGAGGCAGCAATGCCCAAATATTCTGGGGGTAGGGTGTCCACATCTTTGTCAGTTCTACTGAGCCCAGGAGAATATCTCATTCGAATGATGTTTTCAACTACTTGGAAAGATGCTGGGCCACTTTCTCAGAATTAGGAAGTCAAATATTTTTTTTTTCAATTATTATTTTCCCCCAGATTCAGAGATTGCTTTATTCCCAACAAAATAAGTACTTTTAGATTACAAGATAAAATATGAAAATGATGTCCAAGCTCAGAACTACAGGCAAAAGAACAGAAAGTGCACACATTGTGAGAAAATAGAGAATTACAGAATGTTTCTGTGGCATATTTCAAGTTCTGCATTTACTTTATTTTCAGCTGTGTGCATTTATCTGCTTGCTGTAGAACCAGTTGGAGTTTTTAATTTGCACCATGAATAATGCTGCCAGAACTTTCCCTTGCATCTGTTGGCTCCAAGGTTCTTCAGTAGCCAGCTGGTCACCAGAAGTGACCATAAAAGCAACAACCAGTTCCAAGGAAAATCATTTCTTCCGTGGAATAAGACAAGGAAGGGTGCCATGGTTCCTCATGTTCTGGAGAGCCCTTTGAGGGACTCTGGAAAGATGGATTTTACTAAATGTCCCAGAAACCCCTTCCGAAGAAGAAGAAACCCTGATGAGGAGTCCTTGCCAGTGCTCCTCTGGAATCTGGCTTCAGAATTATTCTTACTCTGGAAAGTATTCACAAGGACTTGGGTGTGGACTGAATGCTTCCCCATCTCCCCATGGGTGGGCTGGCTCTGGATGCAGGTGAGCAGGACCTGAAGCTCCCTCAGTGGGGATCCACTCCCTTTCCTCTCCCTCAAAAGCTTGAGGAAGCCTCAAATACCTGCAGGCCTGTGGGTAGAAGTGGAATTTCTGAGTAACAGACTCAAATGTTGGCCACCTTGAGCCCAGACTAAAGCTCCCTCCTTACAGTGGACTGTGGACTGTGACTCCTTTACTCCTCAGAGGGCCTGTGTTCCCAAGTTCAAGATGTTCCGAGTCAAATCACCCAAAGTTGTCAAACCATCCTGCAGGACTGCAGCCACCAAAGGTGTGTAGTAGCTAGTCTGCAACCCTGACTGACCAGATATTGATGGAAATAAGCTAACTAGCATCTAGGAGTTACTAAAAGAATTCAGGTCTACATTATTCAATAACAATCTGACTAGATAATGGGGGGGGGTCAAATTTTGATTGTTCCCATGACTAAATTTTAGGAAGATTTATTGCATAGCAGTAAATAGCATATTGATTATATTGGACAGTGCTATGCTTATGCTACAATGCCAGTGTTGAGTAGTTACAACAGAGACAAAAGGGCCAGCAAAGCCTGACACATTTACTACCTGGCCTTTTACAGAGGAAGTTTGCCCTGCACAAAATTCTTCCCATACCTGGGTCTTAACTGGTGCTCTGATTGTCTCACCTGCCACAACTGAAAGCAAGAAGCCACAAGATGTAGCAACTAAACAGTAAATTGGTAGTTATGTTGTGGGTGCATTAGGATAGGGCTCTACTACATAGCCTGGTTGAATCTCTGTGATAGAAATCTGTTCACTTGTGAAATCATTGTTTGGGGAAGCATGTGTACTGAGATCTGGGATGCAAAAACCTAAGTTCTTCCTAAGTCCACAAGGGCAACTCTCCTGTGATGCTGCTAAAGACACTTTCATTAAATGCTTCAAAAGCAGTGAGCTAAGAGTGACTCAAAATACATTCTATTTTGCATAAGACTTCAAAACTTAGGTGGCATATTATTAACAAATTACTTTCAAAGCCACTAGCTTTCAATTGCCAAAAAGTAATTTTGCCTTCTTTATAAAGAATTGGAGGGGTGCCTGGGTGGCTCAGTCAGTTAAGCATCCGACTTTGGCTCCAGTCATGATCTCATGGTTCATGAGTTCGAACCCCGCATCAGGCTCTGTGCTGACAGTTCAGAGCCTGAAGCCTGCTTCAGATTCTGTATCTCCCTTTCTCTCTGTCCCTTTCCTGCTTGTATTGTCTCCCTCTCTCAAGAATAAACATTAAGAAAAAAAAAAAAAAAGAATTGGAACCCATTACTTATGAAGAACATGTGTTTGTTGTAAAAAATATAGAGGAAAGTGAAAATCATTTGTTATGCTTCAACACAGATAACTTTATTAATATATACACATGTAAACTATATATTATGTGTAGTTTTTTTTCTAAATCAGATCATCTATTTCCATAGCTTCCCATCCAATGGATATATCTGTTATAATTCATTAACTGTTCTTTGTATGTTAACAAAATATTCAGGTTTCCAATTTTTGAAAAGATTATGTGTAGTTAGTTTTATGACAGATGAATGTTTTTGTTGCTGGATTTCTTACATTTAACACATTTAAAGTACATATTAAAATATAATTTTGTTACATAGCATTAAAACATATAAGTTCTCTTTTCTTAATTTCATAAGTAAGGTATGTTTTCCACACATGCTTCACTTTTAAGCCCTCATCCTGCATGTGGCTGAGCCAAGAACGTATCCCACAGGAAATGTTTGCCAGACGTCAAAGCATATTTGACGTTTTTCAAATAACGCTTTTGGATTTCTTGGCTCCCTTGTGAAGAGTATCTTCAAGGACAGAGCATTCCTTTCAAATATGTATTGTGTTTTCAATAAAAACATAATCTGCTGTGAATAAATATTACATAAAAAAATAAAGGGAGAGTCTAAAATGGCATACATACACCTTGACGAAACATAGTTCTGGAAATTTCTATTTGACTAACCAAGATAGTTTTGCATTTTTTTTTTTTACCTCAGTTGTTCTTAATTCAGGGGTTCCATAAATTTAATAAAAAATATTGCATCCTTATTTTCACTAATCTCTACCTGAAACTTAGCGTATACTTCCCTTCTTGGGGGAGAAAAAGTTATCAGCACTGAAATCACAGATACTTCACACCACACCATGGTTATTATTATAGATCTCTCAACATCTTGTTTGCACTGATCACGACTTTGAGATTATGATATTTATGTGATACACCATAAAGGTCTTGTGATTTTAAAATCCATAAAGAAGTATGTGTATTTAATTTCATGTATTTGTTTCTTTTTTATATTCTTCTAACTATATTTCAATATGATTGGTACTCTTTGTAATTCTGTGTATCATCTCACATACAAAAATTAACTCAAAGTGGATAAGAGATCTAAACATAAGAGCTAAACTAGAAAACTCTTAGGAGAAAACACAGGTGTAAATTTGATTCATAAATAAAGGATGACTTTTCATCTATTTAGAACTTAACATTTTTTATTTCAACATTGTGTGGTTTTCGGAGCAGCATTGACCCCTCAACAATTCAGGTTTGAACTATATAGGTCCACCTATATGGGAGTTTAGTGCAGGACTGTGAATGTATTTTCCTTATGATTTTGTTAATAATTGTTTTTCTCCAGCTTACTTTATTGTAAGAACACACTATATAATACGGGTAACATACAAAATATGAGTTAATCAACTGTTATCAGTAAGGCTTATTTTCAACAGTAGTTAATTAGCAATTAAGGCTTTGGGAAGACAAAAGTTAGATGCAAAGTTTGGCTGCATGGTAGTGGGGGAGTGACAGCCCTAACCCCTGCATTGTTCAAGGATCAACAGTATACAATTTACACTTCTTTTGTTAAATTTATTCCTAAGTATTTTATTCTTTTTGATGCTATTGTAAATGGAATTGATTTCTTGATTTTGTTTTCAGTTTGTGCATTGTTACTATATAGTAATACAATTGATTTTTGTATATTGATACTGTATCCTGTAACTGCTAAACTCATTTATTAGTGCTTATAGTTTTTAAATATTTTCCTTAGGACTTTCTATGTACAAACAAGAGAATGTCATTAATGAATGTATATAATGTTATTCCTTTTTTTTTCTGATCTGGATGCCTTTTATTTCATTTCCAGCCTTAACTGCTCTGGTGAGAATCTGCAGGACACTTGATAGCAGTGGCAAGAGCTGACATCTTTTTCTGTTTCTGATCTTCGGAGGAAAGTTTTTAGTATTTGATGATTAAGTATGATGTCTGCTGTAGTTTTTTTGTAGATGAAACACAATTTTACTAACAAAAAAATGAGCCAAGAAAAGATTGTCCATTTTTACCTTGCTTCTTGAAGAAAGCCTGGGTAAGAGTCAAAATTTAGTAAAATATTTGCTCTGCCATACTGACATGATATTGTTTATTGAATAACATTTGCTTATCAGGCATTTATTTTCCAAGCTTAGACCCATATATTGCTGCTTAGGCACAGAGTCTTAATTTTTATGGCTGCATTTTAGTATTGTTATGGCTTATAAATATTATGTTTTTACCTTTGTAATTTCTTTCTTCCCAATATCTAAATTATTATAATTAACATCAAGGTTAAAAATAAGATTGATGTATCTATTAGTCAAGTACTAATGATGGTTATATAATTTTAGCACTCCTCTTTTAACAAAAATTAATGTTTTTATTTATTTTTGAGAGAGAGAGAGTGAGAGAGAGAGAGTGCACTCTCTGGGGAGGGGCAGAGACACAGAATCTGAAGTGGGCTCCGGGCTCTGAACTGTCAGCACAGAGTCCAATGTAGGGCTCGAACCCACGAGCCATGAGATCATGACCTGAGCTGAAGTCAGGTGCGCAACTGACTGAGACACCCAGGTGCCCCATTTTTAATTTTTATTCATTTTTGAGAGAGAGAGGGAGACAGAGAGACAGAGAGACAGACAGAGCTAGTGAGGGAGAGGCAGAGAGAGAAGGAGACAAAGAATCCGCAGCAGGCCCCAGGTTCTGAGCTGTCATCACAGATCCTGACCAGGGCTCCAACCTATGAACTGTGAGATCATGACTTGAGCTGACTGAACCACTCAGGCACCCCTTAATACTTCTATTAATGTTCCCCCTTATAGATTTTGATTGCAGTTTTGACCACCATTACCTTGAAAACAATTGTGAAACAGCATCCTTTGAACCTAAGAAAGGGACACTAATGTTCTTCCAGCAATGGATGGTACATTCAGGTGACATTATCTGACTGTATACAGCAACACCATCTAAAAGAAATTTTGCTAATGATCAAATATTCTCTCTCTGTAATGCCCAATCTGGTAGTCACTAGCCTATGGTGCACTTGACATAGGACTGGTGACACTGAGAAATAAACTTTTAACTTTAATTTTAATGAGTTTAAGTTAACTAACCACAGGTGATTAGTGCCTATCATATTGGATAGTGTATGCGACTTTTATCTGCCTTGTCCCCAAGTTTTTCCAACATCATTTTCCATCCAAAGGTCCTGGAACTTTCATCACCAGCAACAATTAGTAGTCAGTCATGTATCTCCACAGTCTTGATGTTCTTAGCACCTGGAATTGTGCCCTCTAGCAGGTGGTTTTTCAGTAAGTGATCATGTTGGAACTAGAAAGTTCTTTTCAAGTCTTTTAAGAGAAAAGCTGCCTCCCACACTTGAAAAAGATCTTTGGCTAGGATATGTCTGGGGCAACACATTGCCCTTGGACCCCCTCCTGCATCTGGACTCCTCTCCACTTCTGTTCTAACAACATTCACCAGTAGTAACAGCTGTATTTGTTGAATAGCTGCTATGTTACAAGGAAGGTAACACGCCCTGTTAATAAATTTTCTAATTTCCATGACAACCTTGTAAATTAGATATTATACCTCCAGTTTGGGAAGAGAAAACCAGAGATTTAAATAACTTAAATTCCAACAATGGGTAAGTGACAAAATCAGGGCTCTGATGTACTGCACATTCTAATTCTTTCATCCTAAACCGAGCTAGAGAATCTTACTTTCACCACTGACTAGCTGTGTGGCCTTGGGAAGTCACCTATTCTCCCTGACCTTCAGTTTCCACATCTGGAAAATGAGTTATTGATAATGGATGCCTCCAGCCAGATGGGGAGTAAGCCTGAGGCTTACTAACAGCCCTCTTGGTACACTGGGGCACGGGTCATGCTTCTTGGGCTATCTTCAATTCTTTCCTTATTCCTCCTGGTCTGTGAACTTATTTTTGTCCTTGATTTTATTTTCACAATTGCTTATTGTTATTATTGGTAAAAATGCTCAGCTGAATTGCATTTTACCCAGTAGACATTTAGTGAGTCTCTGCTATGGTCAGGAACCATGCAGGGTGTCGAACACAATCAGTGCTGAATTCAAATTATTGAAACCCGAGTATATCCTTTTTCTAGCTAAAATTTGTTGAGAATTTGCCATGGTTCAGCCATTCTGACTGCTTTACATGTGTAACTCATTCAATCCTCAGAATAACACTTTGAAGGGGTGACTATTAGGATTCCTCATCACACAGTTGAAGAAACTGAGGCACAGAGAGGCTGGGCTACTTGCTAAATATGACACAACTTATAAATGATGGAGCTGGGACTCAAATCCAGCCATGGTGGCTGCATAGCCCACACTCCTTACCCTGAGGCTCTGAGGTCCCCCACCTTTGCGTTTGCAGGTTAACATGAGAAAGTCACACTGGAGGCAGGGCACAGAGAAATATCTATAACAGGTGCTCAAAAAACTCCTGAACACTGTCTGCAAACAAAACATGCTGTAGGTGGATGAGGATACAAAGATGTGTAAAAGCTATGCTCCACTCTCAAGAAAGTAGATTATAAATCTAGCAAACAGCATGATTAAAAACACATGATTACTTGTAAAACAGGGAAGGTGTGATAAGTGGTAAATTGCCAATAGAAAGTCCTATGAACTTCAAAGAGAGATCAGTTCTGGTTTGGTTACTCAGAAACACTTGTGATGGGGGCAGCATGCCACCTGTGCCTTAACAGAAGGGTCAGATCTCAGTAGATGGAAAAGAAACATAGGTGAGAACATTCCTGGTAGACAAAAAGACAGGAGCCATAGATTGGAGATGATACAGGATGAGGCATTTCTCTGACAGTCAGCAGGAACTCCTCTTCCTGAGACCTTCAGCATCCACAAGAACCATTGAATTTGACAAAAGGGTGGGTTGTAAAGAGATAGGTGAAGGCCATGGGCAGAACTGTGAGGACTGGCCAACCTCCTGGGGCAGGAAAGGCAAAGGATCCACTCTTCTGGCAAGCAGAGGAGAGAAGAAGCAGAAGCGCAGGTTTCTTAGAAGTCGTGGGAGGGGAGACTTGAAAACAGCCAGGGCTCAAGAGTGAAAACAACAGAGACATCAAGAAAAAATGAAGAGGGAAAATAAGTTTTTGGCTTCAGTATTTAGAAGATAATGGGTATTCTTAAAGAGAGCTGTTCCAATGAAACAGTGAAATGGGCCTGGGCTAGTAAGTCCTCAGTGAGGGTGGCAGGGCCAGGGATCAGCCAAGGAGAGGGAACTGAGTGTGTCATCCCCATGGAGACATAGGCAGTGGTCCATCCCTTTGCACAGGAGGTACAGAAAGGAAGGACAGAAGTTTAAAACATGCATAAAAGCCTCAAAGTGATGGCTCAAGGAGACCTGAATAGGACTCCCCACTAGAGATGGCCATGGTGAATGAATCAGTTAGAACTCATCCAAGAAGTGAGCCAGCATGCTGAGCGGCAGGGCCCTATCCTTGCATGCCCCTCAACTCCGGCGAGAGCTGGCAGGCTTGAAAATCTTAGTAAAGTTTGAGCAAAGGGTGTAACTGGTCCTGTCTCTTCTCTAGCCTCATGCATCCGGACGGTTGCTCCCACTTCCTGAGAGCTTTCAGCTGGGACCTGGTGGTTGGGAAAGGCCAAAGGGATCTGCCCAGATGTGAAGGCCCCACTCCCAGAGCAGGCTGTCCCTGAGGCAGCCCTACTCCAGCTCAGGCAGGGGGCAGGCCATGGGGGTAAGTCCAGACACCTGGCTCAGCCCAGGCAGCTGGTGGGATATCAGGCCAGCACCTGTCTGCTCTCACTGGGAGACAACCCAACTCTTCAAATCTGCTGGTCTTTTCTTCTTCTTCCCAGAGGAGTAGAGGCGCCCATTCCGGGAAGCTTCAGACCTCAGTCTCCAAGCTGTGCTCCTCCCCCACCCAGCTCTCAGGAGGCACTGCTTGTCCGAGCTCTCTTGAATGTCGGGCAGTGTAGGGAAGGACCCTCATCCCTTTCATGCTGGGAGTGTCATGTACCTCATCCCTTTCATGCTGGGAGTGTCCACGCCCCACCCCCTGGGTAACTATCTGTCAGTACAGTCTGGAGGTAGGAGTGGGCAGGTGCTTGTCTTAGCTAGTGAAGACGCTACACTGCACTTCTCTCTTACAAGGTCTGGGCTCTGCCCAACCAAAGAGGCAAGATACCCAGCTAAGCGACAGAATTTGCTTGGGACTCCCTGGGAGCCAAGTTTCCTGCCCTAGGCTTAAGGCAGTTAAGGCCCCCACACCCTTAACTTTTTTCCGCCCAAGTTTAGAGAGCTCCAACTTTGGGGCCTTTGTTTAGAGTTCAACAGCGCCGCCCCCTGGTGCTTTGTTGTGAGTGACCATAGCGGAGACGGCACAGGGTTAAAAAAAAAAAAAAAAGTTTGTCACTCCGTTAAGTTTTGGAACCACCCCCGGCATTCTTGGTACGTGAATAAGCGGAAAAGGTCGTGAAAGTGACAGATTCTCATCTCCTCCTCGCTGCTCTCCCCACCCTGCCCGTCCGCACGACCGCTCTTCTGCAACGCAAGTGGCATTTATATGCACCTTTATGTCACTCTGACATCTCAGCCAAATGCAAAAGTCCTTAACAGTCCCAAGTGGGATCCTCTTGGAGCCAGCAGCGTCTTCCCGCGAGGGCTCCCGTGTGCCCCTTTTGGGGTGCGAGATAGGCTATCCCTTTGTGAAGCTGGACAAAAACAGACCAAACAGGCTAGCGCGCTTCCCAACTCTCCTGCCCCTATAGGGTGCGGCAGGAATTCGCCTGCCGCTGCTTCTGAAGGGTGACAAGACCTTGGAACCCTGACAGTATCCTCGCGACTTTCCCACGCGACGAGATGAGATCCAGCCAGGCAGCTCGCGCTCAGGGACCCGTGGGTCCTGGCTTGTGCGCGGGGGTGCTTGTGTTACCCCAGTCTTCCCCCTCTGCCTATCCTCGCACCAGCCACACCCTCTGTCCTCTGGGGCCGAGCGCACCCGTCTCCTGCTCTAGGCGCCCGGGGCAGAGTCCAGTTCTCTTCTACCGATCGTGTCTTCAGGGATGTCCACGCTCTTGGCAGTTCCTCCCGAAATCCTCTTCTTGGCGGGCACCTCCCTCTAGAGCCTTACAGGTCCAGGGCATTACTTCCCCCCACCCCTCATTCAAAACCCTCCTCCCCCGTCTCCATTTCCCAAGGTTCTGCAATCCAGGCTTCCTTTGAAATCGGTAGTAACAATACATTTATAAGAAAAAGAAACAGGAGCAAGAGATTAGGAGGGGCTGCGGATTAAGACCCCCCCCCCTCCCCCCAGAACTGCGAGCTTGAGGGCCCTAGTGGCGGCGGCTGACACGGAGTGTAGCTGACAGAGGTGCTGTCTTCCCGTGGCGCCTGCGCCTGGCGGTCCAGTCCGGGGACCTCCCAGCTCCCCCGCCGGGTTTACTCATCTCCGCGAGGTGATCCCAGGAGCGAGGGCGGGCACAAGTCTCCCGAAGAACCCAGTAATCCGAGAATGCCGCATCAGCCCTTCCCACTAGGCACTTCCTTCCTTTTCCCGAACGTTCAGGAGGGAGGGCCGCGCACTTATAAACCCGGGCCCCGGTCCGCCGGCATGTCAGAGGCTGCCTCTGCAGGGCTGCGCGCCGCGGCTGGACGCGTCTGGGCTGGGACCAACGCAAGCGGCTGTCGCCAGCAGCGCCCTGCGCCTCTCAGCCCGAATCGGACTTGGGCCCCGTCGCGGCGCTTGCGCTCTCCCCGGCGCCTGCACAAGGCGTGCCGGGACAGCATGCTTCGGGTCCTGCTCCTCGGTGTTCTGGCCCCCGCTGGCCTGGGGCTCTCCGCACCTCCAGGGCCGCAGCCACGCGGCAGCCAGTGCGTGGAGCACGACTGCTTCGCGCTCTTCCCCGGCCCCGCGACCTTCCCCGCCGCCAGCCAGGCCTGCGAGCAGCTGGGGGGCCACCTGATGACCGTGCGTTCCTCAGTGGCGGCTGATGTCATTTCCCTGCTACTGAGCGGCGACAGCGGCGACAGCCCGCGCCTCTGGATCGGCTTGCAGCTCCAGCACGGCTGCCACGACCCCGAGCAACTCGGGCCCTTGCGCGGCTTCCAGTGGGTTACAGGAGACAACCGCACCAGCTACAGCAGGTGGGCGCGGCTCCACGTCGACAGGGCGCCTCTCTGCGGTCCCCTGTGCGTCGCAGTCTCGGAGGCCGGGGCCCTAGCATCCGGCGAGCCGGCCTGGGAGGAGCAGCAGTGCGACGCGGAGGCCGACGGTTTCTTCTGCGAGTTCCACTTCGCAGCCTCCTGCAGGCCCCTGCTCGTGGACTCTGGCGCGGTGGCGGCCGCCGGTGTAGCGATCACCTATAGCACCCCGTTCCGGGCCCTTGGCGCTGACTTCCAGGCGCTGCCGGTGGGTAGCTCCGCCGCTGTAGAGCCCTTCGGAGTGGAGCTGGAGTGCATGGCGCCGCGGGGAGAGGCCGAGGCGCGCTGGGGCCGGGAAGCGCCTGGCGCCTGGGAATGCAGCGTGGAGAACGGCGGCTGCGAGCACACTTGCAACCGGAGCGCCGGGACGTCGCACTGCCTCTGCCCAGCTGACGCCGCCCTGCAGGCGGACGGGCGCTCCTGCGCCGCCGCGCCTGAGGAGCAGTCCTGCTACGAACTTTGCGAGCATTTCTGCATTCCCAGCCCGGACGTGCCTGGTTCCTACTCGTGCATGTGTGAGACCGGCTACCAGCTGGCTGCAGACCAGCACCGGTGCGAGGACGTGGACGACTGTATCCAGGTGCCCAGTCCCTGCCCGCAACTCTGTGTTAATACGCAGGGCGCCTTCACTTGCCACTGCTACCCGGGCTACGACATGGTGGACGGCGAATGCTTGGAGCCCGTGGACCCGTGCTTCGGGAGTAACTGCGAGTACCAGTGCCAGTCCGTGGGCCAAAATGACTATCGCTGCATCTGCGCCGAGGGCTTCGTACCTAGCCCTCAGGCCCCGCACAGGTGCCAGATGTTCTGCAACCAGACTACATGCCCAGCTGACTGCGACCCCAACAACCCGGATTCCTGCCAGTGCCCTGATGGCTACATCCTGGACGATGGCTACATTTGCACGGACATCGATGAGTGTGAGAATGGAGACTGCCCCTATGCGTGCCGCAACCTCCCTGGCACGTACGAGTGCATCTGCGGGCCTGACTCGTCCTTTGCCGGCCAGGTTGCCACTGACTGTGACCCCACCAAGATAAACGGTGACAATGACAGTGACAGTGACAGTGACAGTGGCTCTGGGGAGCCCCCCGTCAGCCAGACTCCTAGCACCACCTCCATCCCCTCGCAGGTAGGGCCCCTGCATTCTGGAGTGCTCATCGGCATCTCCATCGCCAGCCTATCTCTGGTTGTAGCTCTTTTGGCGCTCTTGTGCCACCTGCGCAAGAAGCAAGGCACCACGCGGGCAGAGCTGGAGTACAAGTGTGGGTCCCCAGCCAAGGAGGTGGTGCTGCAGCAAGTGCGAACCGAGCGGACGCCTCAGAAGCTCTGAGGGGCTGCCTCCCTGGACCCCGGTGTTGGCTAGGCCTTCCCTCCCTCCTGTGCCTCTCCCCTGCCCCAGCCTTACTCCTTGGCCACCTAACCCAAAGCACTTTAACTGGCATCGGAACTGGAGAATACCCTCCCCGCCCCTTTTGCCGATTCTGCACACTGCTGGGGAGGGGTAGGGGTTGGAAGGAGTATGTGCTCCAGCCACTTCCACACGTCATTGGACAACTGGGCAGAGATGGCAATGAAGACACAGACTATAGAGTGTCCCATGCCCTCGCCAAGGGGCACAGGAGGGGTGAGCATTGTTGGTTGGCAGTCTTTGGGGCAGACTGTGATCCTGTGGACTAGTGAGTGTAATCGAGGTGTCAGGAATGACGAAGATATTTATTTTTTAAGTATTTAGGATGGTTTTGTTATTTTGTTATTTTTTGCTTTTGCATTTTTCCCTACCTGTATGTGTCCAATACCCACTTTATATCCCTTCTGCTCTTTCTCCCTTCCTTGCTTCCCCCTCCCCTTTTTGTATATTTACGTACTTCCACTCTTCAGGTGGCGGTGAAACTATCTTGGTAGGTTTTTTTGGTGGGCTCACCTTGATAAAGCCAAGCCCCAGTTCCCTGTTCATTTTCTCCCAAATTTCCCCTACCTGGAACTCAGCCAACCCACCTGGAGCCTCCCACCCTACCCTAGACCCTGCTTCTACCCTTCCATGTCTGCCTAGGCAAAACTCCTCCGTGACACAGAAACAGAAACACTACAAACAAGGATGGTTGGGAATCCATTTGGTCTTGAAGCAGATTTGCTAATTTATCCTGAAACTTCAGACTTCCAGAACAATATCATTTTAACAAAAGTTAAGATGTGAGAGACACTCATTTAACTAATGTTTGCTGGACTGTCACAGAAATTCAAGCTAAGGGATGTTTGTTTGTTTGTTTGTTTGTTTGTTTTTAACTTTTTAAACAGTGAGCCTGGGTTTTATTGTTGTCACTTTTCATTTGAACCAAAAGGTCTTTATTGCTCCTTATGCCGTTTCTTTTTCCCATTATTACAATTGCTGTTGTTGTTGTTGTTACTGGTTATTTTTGACAATGTTGAAAATGCTCTCGTGATAGCTCTAGATTCAGAAGGGAATGAAAGATCTCCCACGAGACAGTTTAAGAAAGTTATGAGCTGCACAGTTCATGCCAGTTACCATTTTGAGTTTTACTCTTCTAGTAATTTGTGCTCCAAAATAAAACCAGTTCTGCTGGCCTTGTAGGGAGTGGGGGTGGGGAATTTGGGAACTTGGGAATGGAGCCTGGAGGATGCTCAATTAGGACCTCACCTTGATCAAGCCCTTAAGAATTTCTCCGACTTCCAAGAAGCCTTCTCACCCTGGCCACTTAGAACATGGTTGCTCGACAAGAGTTAGGAGCTGCCTGCCTCTGGCAGTTGGTTAGAAATGCAGAAACTTGGGCTGCATGAGAATCTATATTTTAACAAGATCTGCAGGGGTCTGCCCAGTATAGTTTGAGAACTGTTTCAGACAGCTTCCAACTTTCTGGAATACATTAAATGTGGATCAGTAATAAGTAGCAGGCCAAGTCAGGGCCTATATTCTCAAGAAACTGAGGAATTTTCCATTTATAGCTTTGCTTTCTGATAGAAAAGACTAGGTACACACCTTTAGACATTGCTACACAGGGTTGTTGGTTCAACTAAGCTAGGAACGAAATCGAAATCTGAAATCGAAATCATGTTTCACTGTTTGGGGAAAATGTATCATACGAGTGTATCTTTTGTAATACAAAGATTTTCCTCTATTTTGTAAACTCGGCACATTTGTACATAGTTATTTATTTATTGGAGACAAACTAGAACACAGGCAAAACTCTTGCTTATGACATCACATGTAGAAAATAAACAAATAACAGTGTGCTCTTGGGTTTTGTTTCTGTTCACCTAGGCTTCCCCAACCGCCTCATTTTGTCATTAAACAGGGCTCACAAACAATGCAAACTCCATGCCATGCATTTAAAGGCTGTTCCACACCCCATCACTAGTTCCATCTGCTCAAGGAACCATCTCTGACTTCAAAGATCTCTCCAGAGGAGATTGTTTTCACTGTAGGAGGACTTCATGTTATGTCTGTGTGCACAAATATTTATGTTTCTCTCTGTAACCATAACAACTTCATACACAGGACTTGTGTCTATGTGTTTTGAAACACATTATAGGATTATTTGTTGGGATGAGTTAAAGAAACAGTTCTTCTTGGGGCATCTCTAGAATCCCAGCTTGTGTCCTTCCTGTGAATGGTTTGGCATTATCTGCCCTCTGAGATATGTAAACACAACAGTCATGAGGGGTCTCAGTCTGTGACTCAAATTCAAACCATCATTTCCACATACCAAGGTCTCATGCAGTATTAAGCCATTCTTATTTCTGTTGGAGATTAGAAACATTGTCTTTTCCTGGGCCTCTTTTCCTCACATGGTGGCACTGGCTAAATTTTATATGCAGTGCTCTGAAAATTTTCATAAAACAGAAGTTGGAAGGGAATGGAGTTTGATCAAATATTCACGTATTTTTATACATCTGGATAATGCTGAATTTCCTAGCTCTCATCTGAATAGTTACAGTTGTGAAGATGAAGTTGGAGATTTCAACATCCATCCTGGATAAAGCTGACAGCTTTGGGGTGTGGCTACTATGCACAGTGCCCTCCCGAGATAACAAATTAGAGCAATGTTGCCCTTAGGAGTTTGGTAGGCTAGCGGAAAACCAAATTCAGTAGGAGGCACATATGAAGGAAAAACTTGATGTGTGCAGGCAAAGCTGGTACACATGAATTGTGCTGGGGGTCAAGAGGAGAGAGTGATACCTTACAAATTTGTCCTTACTACTGGACTTCCATTTTTCGAAAGGGCTTGCTTCCAAGTAGCCAGCAAATTGACTTAAGGTTTATTGCTTTAGTGTTTCCTCCTCCAAAGGAGGGGGCTTTTCTTAAGGAATATAAGAAGACCAAAACACACTTCTAAGACTCAGAGCCAAAAACCCTTACTGGGGCATCTTGGAGCCCAGGGCACTAAAAGGGTCCTAGTTCCTCCCTATCCTCCTCATTCCCTGTCCAGTGGGAGATCAGCATCCCTGCTTATAGGACTCGTCTGAACTTGAGATTCTCAAAACAACTGGGAAACCACAGCCTCACTCTGAGAAAGATGCCAGGGTCATAAACAAATCAGTCAGCTATAAGAACAATTCCCCAGCATTTAGAATCAGAGTAAGCCTTATGAAACAGGGGCTGTGGGTCATCTTATATGGTCTCACTCTGTGTTCACATTATTGGATATTCAGGTCTGAGGGAGAACTCCAAATCTCAGCAACTGGTTCATGGTTGCTGATGATGTCCCACAACTTGTAGGGCTTGGGGAAGAAGGCCAAGGTCATACTTCTAGATAAATCAGAATTTGATTTTATGAGTTAAATGGCATTTCTTCCCTCCTCAGCTCTAGCCCCTTTGTTAGACTATTTTGGCAAATATTTATTGAGCACATACTCTGTGCCTGGTTTGGTGATTGTCATGTTAACAAGCCCTGCCTTAAGAAGCTTACATTCTCATGGGGGAGGTACATATAAAACAAATTGCTCCCAAACTGTATTTAACTTAGAGACAGTAGTAGGAGCTAAGGAGGAGAACTTCAGCACAATAGGAGAGTGGGACTTAGGTTGCAGGAGTAAATAAGGTGTCTTTGACCCTTAACACTAGATGTGAAGGAGGAGCAGGGGTTGGACAAATGGAGAGTGGAGAAGAATACAGTCTGGGTGAAGGAACAGCATGTGCAAAGGCCCTGTGTAGGAAAGAGTCTTAGCAGAGGGCAGGGCATGAAGCATGATGAACAAGGTGGAAGATCACTAAGATGGAACTGAAGAGGTAGAATGGAGAGGTAAGGGGGGAGAAGGATGGGGTGAGGGGACTCCAGGTCAGCTTACAGACAGGAAATTCTATACCAGAAGCAAGTATGTCACTCAAGTTTTTTTTTAAGTTTATTTATTTATTTTGAGAGAAGAAGAAGAAGAAGAAGAAGAAGAAGAAGAAGAAGAAGGGAGAAAAGCATGAGTGGAGCAGGGGCAGAGACAGAGGGAGAGCTCCACATACTGTCAGTGCAGAGCCCAGTGCAGGGCTGGACCCCATGAATCATGAGATCATGACCTGAGCTGAAACCAAAAGTCAGACGCTTACCCGACTGAGCCTCCCAGGCATCTCATGTCACTCGAGTTTTATTAAGAGGATATTGGTATTCAATTTCTGTACTAAAATTGGTTGGGATGATAACAGCTACTTGTAGACTTATTTACATGCCCTCATAGGCAGACACCTGCACAGTTTCCCTTGTAAGCATCCGCCAGAGCAAACATGAGTTGTGGGTGTCATATACACCTGGGTTTGAATCCCAACCTGATACGTGGTTGTCACATGACCATGGATACCATGCAACCCCTATAAGGTGGTAAAATGGGGTACTAGCACAGCCACTCCACAGGGTTTCCATGAACATTAAATGAAGTGAGTTAGCACAGGTTCTGGCACACAGCAGGTGCCCAATAAATGTTTGTATATTTGCCAATAAATTAGTAGATGCATAAGTGGATTAAAAATGATTATGTTGAGATCTCAAATGTCTTGAGAGCAAATTCAGGGTGGTGCAGAGAGTGGAAAGTACTCTTTCCAGGCAAGGTGCAGTCACTTGGAAGGGTTGCTGCCCCCTCTAGAGGAAGCATCATGGTGGGATGTGGGGATTCCTCAAGGAAGGATATGTTTGCAGAGTGAGAAGCAGCCCCTTGGGAGCTGTAAAATCCTGCTTCCAAGTTCTATTTTCCCTGCTCACTAAGCCTGTCAAAGCATAGGGGTTCAGAGATCCCCTCCATTGTGCTCCCGGGGAGGCCACAGAGAAGGAGAGAACACACCCCTAAGCTTGCTTTCTCCGGGCCCAAAAGTGGCTCAGCCCAGGCAGACCCTGGAGCTGTGGGAAAGGCAGCACTACCCACACCTTCACCCTCACCTGCTACACAGGGCCTTCAAATGTAGCAACACCAAAGAGGAGGAACTTGCAAAAGAGAGAGGAATCATGAGTTGAAAGTGATAGACAGCCCCAGATGTCCACAGATTCTTGAAGGGTGACTCTGGGCAAATCTTTTAACTCTATCAACCATCTGCCCCACTGAGGACTGCAAAGGGGCTGGTGGGTGTGGACACCTAAACAGATTCTTCTGTGATTCGTCTTCCTGATTGAGTTCCCAGGGCCCTGCCGCATATGGGAGACTGCCAACTCAGAAACACTGACAGCTGCCACCTGCATCTGAGGGAAGGCGGTCTCATCCACCAAACTGAGGGAACTTCGGAAAAATACAGGCATGTTTGCTCATCTTTGTCCTTCTCTGTGGGGACAAAGAAGAACCTAAGCTCCTAAGGACCTAAGTGGTATTTGATCACTGATTAGGGTGCCACAAGAATTAAAATCTGGAGACCTGGAAAGTTTTCGCCATTAAGACCACAGGTCGCTGGAAGAGCAGGCTAGGGCCAAATGGTGGCCAGTGCATTTTATTTTATCTCTTTTTTTTTTAAGAAAAAGAAAACCACAACATAATTGGCATACATTAAAATTCACCCTTTTTGGTGACCCAATCTGTAAGTCCTGAAGAATACGTGCATTCTGGGAACTACCACCATTATCAATACATACATCATCCTGGTCACACCAGAGAGGTCACTCAGGCCACTCCCCCTTCATGCCACTGGAGTTGTCTACACACACCAGATGACACTCGATAACCCTCCCTCGACCTCTTCAGGGTCTCCCCGCACCAAGAATCCTGTGTTTTCATGATTGAATCACAAGGATGAACTTTTCTGAGCTTTGACCAGACAGCCCGACTCTCTTAACCTTCTGCAAACAAGTTTCAGTGAAATCTGGCTCCTAGGTCTCCCAGTGCCCTGCTCATTTGCCTTGTGTTCTGGACTTGTGCTGCCCAAATTTCTGGCAGCCCACCAGGAATGTGCAAAGACACAAAAAAGCTAGATGGTGAATCCCCTGCTCCACAATTTCGGGGGTGGGGCTTGAGGGTGCAATAAGGAAGTAAGGAAGGTGTGTGCAAAGGGAAATCAGGGCACTGCTGCCTCCTACCCCTTGTGCCAACCACCTGCTGTGCCACTCTCATTCCTGGGCCCCTGGGTCTGCCATTCTGGATGTGGAGGGCCAGGTGACAGAAGAAGGGCCAAGCTCTCTGCGGGCTTCTGTTGGTCTCATGTTAAATAGGGGTTAATTATTATTTCACATCTTCAGGGAAAACTAATGTTACAAAGAACATATGAAAGCACATTTTCATCATGGTCAAGACTCAGTGGGGGGGGTACCCAAGCTCATTTGAAAACACATCCTCTGACCTTTGCAGGCGCTTCTTCATAAAATAATACAAGCAATGCCTGACTCTTCCTTTCGTTTTCAGAATGTGTGCCCAGATTCAGCACTATCTCTTTTCGTTTTGAAAAAGTCCTTCTCCACCGCCCCCACCCCCTTTTTGTCTCGGTCAGTAGGTTCAGATGTAGGCAAACAACCAATTTCCTCTCACAAGAGAAAAGAAATATTTTTTTAACATCAGATTCTAACAGAATCAAAATCCTTCTCAGCTTGTTTGGAAAGTGTGATTACGAAAGACAAAAGAACCCTGGGGGATGCGTTAATTCAAAGTCACACCCACTGGAAACAGGGGAGCTAGCCACAGAAGGGTTTTAGGATCCAGTGATAAACACTGAGATTCCAAACGGGTCCATGATGATAATGCCCCCCACACCCAGGCCGTAGGCCAGATACTTTTCTGACTTTCTGTCTGAAATAAATCTTTTATTATTTTTTTTTTAATGGGACATTATCACGACTGATTTTATCCCATGACTGATTATCCTTCTTCCCCTCCGCATATTGGACATGTGGCAACTTCTCTCTCTTGTCCTTTTGGAATCTTTCTTCTGGCTTCACACTGAGGCTGACCTCAATTGCATATTCATGGGCTGTAGGACCCCAGCAGACCTTCCTTCAGCCACCCAGTGAGGAAGAAGGGCTTTGCAACAGTATCCTGAATCCTCCCCCTCTTCCTTCTGCCTCCCACCTCAATTCCATTTAATTCCTTGAAAACAGGGGCCCACGACTCCCACGGACTCTGGGGAACTAGAGCTTTGAACACCATCTTGCCTGTAATAGGGGCACATATTGTTAAAGTTGTCTTGAAATAATGACTGAATCCAAAAGTGACACTTTTGGTGATTCTTTGCCAGAATGTGATTCCTGTCTTTCTTCAAACATTGTTGCCCTTCTCCTAAAGGTGGGGCTTCATAAGTCTAATAGTAACAGGACAAGAAAGGGAAGTCTGAGAAGGGCCCGGAGTAAATCCTGGCTTCTCTGTTTCATTTGTCTGAATGTCCAGAGCTCAGGACAAGGCTTCAGTAAACACAGAGCTACCCAGCAGCAAGCCCATGGGCCTGAGATCAATGGAAATGAAGCTTCTGTGGGGTCTTGAGGGGTATCCACTCTGCAAGGCTTTGGAGGGAGTCCGAACCCCTGGCTTGGAGGGGAAGCCGTGCTCTTTCTCCAGAGCTCAGAGTAAAAGCCTATGAGGTCATCAAGAAGCTGGCACCTTGCCCAGAGACATACTCAAGCCCATGGTTGTGGGTGAGGGATTTCTGGAGCCCAGGGTGGTTCTTTTCAGATATGGGAGGTCGAAAGGGCAACGTTTCCTGAATAATGTTTCCTGAGGGATCCCTGCCTGTGTAAAGGAGCTCAGGAAATGGTATTGGGTGGAGGGCCTCCCTCAATTTAGGGATCACATTGCCCCAGATCTGATCCCCTCATGTCCTCCATGCTATTGGCAACCTGCCCTCTCAATGCATGTGTCACGGCCATGAGGAAAATGCTTGGTGACAACAACAGTCCCCATCTTAACTTGGGGTGGCAGTAGCAGTTAAATAACGTAACTGTGTAGGTTTGTCAAAATTCATAGCACTGAGCACCTAGAAGGAGTGAGCTTTGCCTTATGTAAATTATACTTCAATAAAAATAGATTGAAAATAAATCACAGGCTAAAGAAATCCTGATTTAAAAAAACACCAGGGTGCCTGGCTGGTTCAGTCAGTTGATCATCTGACTCTTGATTTCAGCTCAGGTCATGATCCCAGGGTTGTGGGATCGAGCCCCGAGTCGGGCTCCATGCTGAGCAGGGAGCCTGCTTGAGATTCTCTCTCTCCCTCTGCCCTTTTGCCCCGTTTGCACTCTTTTGCTTTCTCTCTCTCTCTCTAGAATAACAACAACAACAACAACAACAATAATAATAAAATAAAAATTTAAAAACATCAAAAAATACAACAAAACATGCCAATTCTCTGCATTGACCTTGTTGTTTTCCTTCTCTGTCATTTGGTCACTCTCTGAATGTTTAGTCTTCTTCTGGGCCAGTCCCCTGCACAATCAGGGGGTAGATACTGTCATTCTGGCCTTTCTCCAGGGGCCACAGAGCTTTTCCTGCGGTCCCACTAGGCTGGTATGTGGATTCTCTCTCCCTGGTCTGTGTGTCCCCAAGTCTATTCTTTCCAGGCCACTGCACATCTGCACTGTGCCAGCGTTGACCTCAGGCAGCCCATCTAGACCCAGGCACCACACTTCTATGTGGCATCAGTGGGTACCCACAGTGTCTTTCGCTAATAGAAAGCCAAAGGTTTTATTTTAACCAAGTCAGTACTTCCATTCTGAGTGATTCAGTTAATGATCTTGGATTTTTTTAATATTAGTTCTCCTCCACTTTCAAAGGTGCCCCTCCTGGTTAGGCCAATCCATTCATAGGATTGGGAACTCTGCCTTTCTGTTGAAAAAAGTTGATGACTGTTGAAATGGAAAGAACACATTCTACCTGCCAGCCTCGCACTGAAAAATGGAGGGTACAAGTGTCCAAACTTTACAAGGACTCAAGACTCCTTAATGGGTTTCTTTGCCAGGTTGACCTGACCCTCTCATTAAAGTCTGCCACTGCTGTGATGTGGCATGGTCCTAAATCCTCAAGGGGACTTATGAGGCACTGCTGGTCTGTCTCCTAGTGCCTGTCGCTGACTGGGCATCATCTGTCCTCTGTTCCAGTCATCTTTGTCATCTTCAGTGCTTACCATCACAGGTCCTTTGCACATGCTGTGCCTTGAGCCCTTTGCACTTTCCACTCCACCCCTTTTTCTCCTGGCTGATTCCCACTCATCTTTATGAGGATGTCATCTCCAGCAACCTTCCGGGGGAAACCTACCCTATGACGATGTCAGGTTCTCTTAGTATATCATCTCATAGAAACCAGAGTCCATTCCTGTGTGTTCTTATTTAAGCTTAAAATTGTACTGTCATTTCTGTGGTTCTCTGATGAGGGCTCATCTTTTGCCTCTAAGCTCCAAGCTTCATGAGGACATGGGTGCTGTCTGTGGAGACTCCCCATCTTACCTCGAAGCTGCCAGAAGCAGCACTCAGAGTGCTGTCTGATGCACACTCCCAGCACACACCTCCACAAAGCAGAGCTTCAAGGACAGTGCCTTAGCACTCTGATATTTGTGCTTAAGGAATCTGAGGCTTTTCTGTTGCATGCTTTGGGTAAGGGGTAGTGAGAGACAGGGATGTCAGAGAAGAGCTTTGAAACTCAAATTTGTAGGAATTTGCCTAGCCACTGGTCAGTCTTCCATGTCTGGTTTCTGAATAGCACAGCAGAAACATACATTTTTTTTTTTTGTTTTTTTCCTTTGATATCAGCCTTTGGCACCTAAGGAGTGCTAGGTATGCTGTTTTTAATGAAAGTGAAGCCAAGAATTTAAAGAAAAAATGAAAATAGTATGTATCTTTGTTCAATGACATAGAGCTGACAGGTTGGGCAAGAATTCCAATGAGTGATCACCTGTCATGTTCAAATATCATTTTACAATCATCTGGAGAAAATAAACACCTGGCTTGTCACTGAACAGTAAGTTAAAGACAGCTTTAAAATGCAAAGCAAGTTCACTGATTGAGGGGTGTCTGAAGGCTGTTTCTACCCAGGTAAAAAACATTTTCATTCACTTTGAAGCCAAAAGCTGTTATGGTCAGTAGAAGCAGGACTCAGGCCAGAGCCTGCCTGCATGTCTTCATGGCTGACCTCTGAGGCAGGTGAAATGTGTAATGTGAAAAGCTCTCAGGACCCCAGCTACTTCTATCTCTGACTTTAATTCACAAATTCTGCAAATTTTCTGCTCAGGAACCTGAGGGGTTCATGTAATCAGCTGTTAACAAAGGCCTCAGGGTTGATGCTAACTACCACTGTTGGTGGGCTCTAAATGTGTCCCCCAACAAATGCCCGGGATACTTTGTGGGTGCTGAGTTGCTAATCACCAAGAAGTGAGAAGGCTCTGCAGCTGAGGAAGACACTGGCCAGCAGCACACTCTCCACCCCTAGCCTGTCCCTCCACTGCGTGATTTATGACTCCCAGGTCAGGGGCAGCATTAATGCTAATTTTTAACAAGGGATAGAGAAAGCACTAAGCATAGAAGAATGCTGTCTTTCACCCTCCCACTGCCTCAGCATGCCTCTTCAGTGCTTTTGAAAAGGCAGTTTACAGCTGAGAAGAACTCAAAACCCACACCCTGCTTTGTGCATATTTCATGTGAGAAACTGTGGCTCAGAGAAATTATAGCATTCACTGCTGGCTGGCTTGGCCAATGGAGGGCCCCTGCCTCTCAGGGATTTTTCCTTTCATCACCTAAGGCTACCTCTACTTCAGCCATCACCAACTAAGTTAAAAACATTGCATTTTCAAATACTCAGCCCAGCCCAGTGTTGCCAAGACTCCTGGTCAGTGCTCCGTCTTGCTCATCAGAGAGTTGGCCTGGTGTGAATCATTGTTGGACACTGAAGACAAGGACTGTAGCCCCCCACCCAAGAGGGGGCAAAAGCCCAGCAGCCCACGCCCATGTCAGATCTTTTCCAGTGGCCCCTCCACCACATTTACTGAGTGACCACACTGCTGCATGCTGCAGGCACTGGGGAACAAAGAAATAATTAAGTTTTAAAGACTGCTAGGAAATTATGGTTACACAAGGCCAGCCAACACCAGCACTGGCTTACTCCAGATGCCCAAGGCAACTCTAGTGGGTATGATAGGTTTGGGACAATTGATGTCTGTGTGTTTACATGCATGCATGTGTGTGCATGTGTGCACACATGTTTGTGAGTTCAAGGAGTTCTTGCACCTTAGTTTGGAGCTCCCAAACCACAGCCATGTCTCTGGGATGCAATACAGATTGGCTACACATTTTCTCTCTCAGACAGATGTAGACCACCCCAATGTGCAGACCCTAATGGCCTTCATCTCTACCTCACCCACCCAGCCCTATGAGACACACTTGGATCAACACTAATTACCGCCTACAGATCATACTGCTGGCTGGCCATGTAGAGGAGTAAGGATCCAATGGTTATATGCCCCAACACAATGTAGGTAAGGCTTTCTGTTTTTCATTCAGTAGGGAAGAAGCTAGATTCTATAGCCACATGGAAAAGAGCATACGGTGAGTTCTCTGTCACAGTGTGCCGACATTGGAAGACCTCGTGATATTACAGACAGAACTCTGAGGACCCTAGCATTCAGTCACTTGCCTGGATCACACAATGTTTATATCTAGGACCAGAAATCAGCTCTCTTGCCTGGTTCTCATACACCAGGCACCTGCTCATATCAAGTAAGACTCTGGTTTTGGCCCTAACACTTCAGGGAAGAGCCCTGTTCTGTTTCCTCCTCAGAGAGGAGCCCCTGCCCATGGTGGAAGCAGAGCATCTCCCTGGGCCTTGCTCTGCCCTCCTCAATCTTCTTTAGCCTCCTAGAAGCTCTCTGTGCCCACCTTGGGATGCCTGCTGACTGCCCCAAAAGGCTCAAGTCAGGCAAGTTCTGCTAGGCTGGCAGGTCCCTTGTATTTTCTCTTGAAGCCCTCCTGCTAGGAAGCTGCAAGGCTGACCCCATTTGAAGAGCGGAGGGGCTCTCTCTCCAGCTGTCTTCACCTCCCTCCCTGAGTATCTTCCTTTCTGCACCGGGATGGGCCGGCCAAACCCAGAAGGGTGTTTTGCTTTGCTCAGCCAGGTGGAGTCTCCCACACAGCTGTTCACATATGTTTAATTGCATGTTTTCACTCCAGGCCCCTACAGAAGCATTGCAAGGATTTATTCACAGAAAACAGGATTAAAGCTCTCATAAGCTGACTTTTTCCTTTGGGAAAAGCTAATTTATCCTTGGGTTAACATTAGGCAAGAAGTTACAGCTGTTTACCATGTTCAGCCTAGATATGTTTATTATGTACATCTGGCTGGTGTTTTACTGAATTGCGATTTTTTTTTTTTTTTAACAGTGGGTGACAGAGCTGCCTCCTCTATCCAAAATCTGGGCTGATTTCCATCTGCATTCTCTGGTCTCTTCCCTCCCACCTCCAGTTCCCTCCCACTCACCACTGCGGTATAAACTGGTCAACTTAATGAGGTCTCATGTTCTCATGACAAAGGGTCAAGGCAAAAAATCACACCATAGGAGCTAGATGAGATTCATCCTTTCTGCTTTATTATTATTATTATTATTATTACTGACCTGGTTTTGTGCCTCATAACAAATCCCAGATCATGACTTTCCAAACCTTTCCTACTCACAGGAAGCCTGATGCTAGCCCCAGAAAACTGGAGTGACATTTCTGACTGCAAGCAGGCACTGAGCCTGGAGGTGCCCCAGGCTGTCATGCATCAATTTCAGTTAGAAAAGATCCCAGGAATGGAAGCCAATGGTGTGCTTGGAGGCATCTTCCTTCCTCCCTTCCCTTTTCGAACATGCTATGTCTCCACCACAGGCAGAGTCTGCAGAGACCAAGGGCACAGGCTGCCTCCACCCTCTGGACAGCCCTCTCCAAGGCAGAGATTCTGTAACACGTCACATGCAGATGGCCATTCCTGCCTGGCATCCCCCTGCTTCCCACCCCTCGGAAACTAGTCAAAGATCCAGGAATAATTAACATCATGGACTGGTGGTCAGAGGAGTCCTACCCCCATGGAGGTACCCCCCCTAGAAACCAGAGTCCTGAGGACAGAACAAAGGAAAGGAGCTTTGATGCTCTTGGGGCTGACCCATAGACTGCTGGGAAAAGGTGGCTGTGGCTGTGGTGGGAACAGGTGGTGGCTCTTAGATGAGCATCTAGGACAGGCAGTCTGCTGGGGTGTCAGGGTAGCACAGACTCCCTTACAGGTGGCCAGGCTGGGGAGGAGGTGAAAGGGCTCTTCAGAAGGTGGTGGTCCTGGTGAGAGGGACCGGCTTGCGGCTGGGTTCTGGTCGTAAGGGCTCCTGCTGACAGGGGAGTGGGGGGCATATCCATCCTGCCCCACCTCTACTCTTGACAGCAGTGGCATAGTAGTCCAGGGGCTCTTCCTCAGCACCACCTGCGACATCCAAGAGGCAGCAGCGCAGGCAGAGAACCCGCTGGAAGGAACGGCGGAAGTTGTCTGAGAGGAAGCCATAGAGGATAGGGTTGGCACAGCTGTTGGCGTAGCTGAGGATGAGGGACACATGGTTGACTGTGGCATCAAGGCTGGTCACGAACAGGTTTAGCAGCTGCACCACGTAGAAAGGCATCCAGCAGAGCACAAAGACGGCTACCACCGTGAGCACCAGCCGCGTGATCTTCTTTTCTGAGCGCCTGCGCTGCTGCCAGCCGGCCCTCAGTGCCACCGCCCGCATCTTGCCCACGATGAGGAGGTAGCACAGGCCGATGGCCAGAACGGGCAGCAGGAAGCCCAGCAGGAAAGTATAGATCACAAAGACCGCCGACCAGGCCGGGTGCGGCCAATGCAGGTTGCAGGCCACGGCTTGGCCGCCCCGAGCCGGCTTGGTGTCAGCGAAGATGGCGATGGGCAGGGTGACCAGCAAGGATGCCAGCCACACGCCCAAGTTGATGAGCTTGGCCACGCTGGGCCTCCGGTAGGTGGCGGCGCGCAGAGGGTGCACCACGGCGATGTAGCGGTCCACGCTGAGCACCGTCAGACAGAAGACGCTGGTGAACATGTTGAGGCCGTCCACACTGAGCACCGCGCGGCACAGCACAGACCCGAAGGGCCAGTGACGCAGGGCGGCTGACGAGGCCACGAAGGGCACGCTCAACATGAAGAGCTCGTCCGCGATGGCCAGGTTGAGCAGGTAGATGTTGGTGGCCGTCTTCATCTTGGCGTAGCGGAGGATCACGAAGATGACCAGGGCGTTGCCCACCAGGCCCACCAAGCACACCAGCGCGTAGATGCACTGGATGGCGACCATGCCCGGTGCCCCTGCGTCCCCGGTCCCCGCCGCTGCCTCCTCCTCAGCAGGGGCGCAGCTGGCGTTGACCGCAGGGGACCAGGCTGTCTCGAGCTCTTCCTCGCCCTCTGGGGGCAGCGTCGGGGGGGCGCTCATGCCCAGGGGTGCCCGTCCGGGGCGGCGGGAGCGCGGTGGAGAGTACTTGCCCTGGGACTCCGGTGCAGGTGCGTGCGCCTCTGCCTGCTCCGCCTGAAAAGCCTGCGGTGGGCCCCGCGGGGAGCGCCCGCCAATCCCGCGCCGCGCGCCCTCCGCACCCCAGTCCCAGCGCCCGCGCGCCCCGCCCGGCCTGCCCACCTCCGCGCCCCCGCCTGGGATCCAACCCCGCCACAGGTCGTCCAGAGCCCCAGCTGGACCTCCCGCCCCCTCAGCTGCTCACCTCAGATCCTGTCTTGTCTGACCTTTGGCCTCCCACTCCCCTGCTCTGCCCTCTGCAGCCGCGGGGCTAGGGGTCCCAGAGTCCTCCGTTTGGGTAACGCAGCCCTGGGGTTGTAGCGACTATGCTGACCGTGCAGAGCCCTTAGCCGGGCGCTTGGCATCCTCCTCCTCTCCACCGCGCCCCCCTGCCCCTATGATCTTCTCGAAGACCTGCAGGGTCTGTCCCATCATTAAACTCATTTCCTAGAAGCGGAACCTGAAGCTCCCAAAGGCGTCGCTGTGAATTCCCGGTCTGCCCGGGTCCCAGTCGCCCCCTCCCTTCACTCCGCGCAATCGCAAATCCCAGGACCTTTTCAGTGAGATTTCTGTAGGATGGAGGTGGGTGGGCGCCGGGAACGGAGATGCCAGAGGAGGAGGCACTGAGGAGGATCCACAGAGGAGGAGAGATGCCACAAAAGAAGGCCAGCCTCTGCGTCCGATGCTCATCGCGCGGGGCAGCACCGACAGCGGCAGCTAGCCCCAGAGCCAGACGCCGCAAAGCCTATGCCAAGCTGGCTGACTTCTGAGGCGTCTCCACTGAGGTCTCTGAAAGGTGCCTGGGAAAGGGTGCTCTGGAAAGGTCGGTGTCCGGGGCTGGATTCCCTCCTTCTCCCAAACTCCAGAGAGTGCAAGTTGACACCCTTGAGCTGGATGATTCTGGGCTACAGTCCGGGTCTGGGGATCCAGCAGGCAGTGTCACAACCCTGGCCCTACTGGTCAGGCACAGGGCACAGCACAATTAGTGAAGTGGGGATTTGTCTTGGAAGATAATCGGCAGGGAAATGCTGGCCCTTTGGAACACCACCTCTGCAGGCCAGTGGCCTCCTTGAGCCTCCCTTCAGCACACTCCTGAAATGTCTTTGATGCATCTGGAAGTGGCTACCCAGTGCCAGAGGTGGGGTCCCATCTCCTATGCTGGATGGCTGGAGCAGCTGCAGAGGGGAGGGTGTCGGGATGATTAAGGCCAGCTAGAGGTGACCTGTCAGAGGTCTGACTGCCATTTATCCAGGATTTGGTGGGGGGGGGGGGGGGGGGGGAGAGGGGAGGGACCGGTGATCAGCCCCTGTGCAACATAGTGGCTGAGTCTAATCTCTGTCCCTAGTTTCTGCCACCCAAATGGTTCCTTTAAAAGATTTGTCTTAAAAAAAAATTAAAAAATAATAAAAGATTTGTCTTAGCAACCCTCCTCCCCTTTATGGACACTCTTTACAGTAGTCTGTTCTTTCCTCTGCTCTCATTTTCCTCATTGTCTGTAAGGGAGAGATTCTTATGGGGAAAGAGATGGTGGCTTTGTCATTCTAGGGTGCAGGTGTTTGGGGGGGGTGACAGAAACCCAAGATTTGGGTGGGGGGAGAAGTACAGGGGCTTTTCTTTTTAGTCCTGGACACTGGGGGAAATCTTTAAATGATTCCCCTCAAGGCCCAATAGGGGAGGTGTCCCACAGCTGTTCTGCACGCCTGGATACCCCTCTACCATCATTCTCTCTGTCCATTTAATGCCCAGCCCCCTCTCATCTCTGAATATTTCCTGGTGTCTTGCCTAACACGTGAGCCCTTGGGATCTTTCCCACCTCTACTTTGGAGAGTTTTTCTCCTAACCTTTCCTGGCTCTGCCCTCTCTCCCCTCATGCAGACATACAATTCACAGCAAACCAAGCTAGCATTTAATAAGGTAAATATGTATTGCTGTTTTCTGCGGTTTTAGAAAACAGCCCACATTATGAGTGTGCTGCATGTAGCACTGGGGACACCCAAACCCAGCATTTCTGGAGTCCAGAAGTCAGGGAGACTGATCATTCATTCATTCATTCATTCCTTCAACAAATGCTAGTGGAGAGTATGAGTCCCCTGCGAAGCATGGTTGCATATGTTGTCTTAGTATGGGATGATGGCCTACTGTGTGCAGGGCCTTGGAAAGCTTATATTTTCACCACCGCCCCACATTGGAAACATACTGGAAAGTGCCTGGGATCACAGGGAAAGGGTGGTGGCAAAGAAGGAGACAAAGAGCATGATAGTGAGGATGAAGGTGTACTTCAGAGAGAGAAGCTGGCAGAGCAGATGCTGCTGGGGGCCTGGGGAATGGACTGCGAAGTGGCAGCAGCACTGGATGCCTGGCAGGGGAGCAGAATGTAGTGGGTGATGATAAGGTATGCCTTGTGTGCCTGGAGGAGGCCTAGGGCCGTCATCTGAGGAGGTGGAGAAGCTGGGAGTGTGTATAAGCAACTGTCAGGGTCAGAGTTGGGGTCTGCATGGCTTCCTTACCATGACAGAGGGTGGCCTGGGGGTCCAGGTCTGTGAGGTTTACACAAAGAGCCTTTGGAGCATTTGGAACAGCACAAGCAAGAGCTGCATGTTTGTGCCAGGACTGCTGCAGCGGCAAGCAGAGAGGGCACACTGGTGCATTCTAGGTACACACAGGGCAGGTAGGCTCGGCACTGTGGCATCTTGACCTTGAAACTAGGCTGCCTGGTTCAAATACAGCTTCACCTCCTCCCAGATATGCAGCCTTAGGCAAGTCCCTCCATCTCTTTGTGCCTGTTTCCACATCTGGAAAGTGGGTGTAATGGTAGTAATTATTTGGTAAGGCGCCATGAGGACCCATTACCTTTGGCATACCTATGGTAACTAGGGGAGTACCTGGCCGTCATCAGCACTCAGTGAGTGTCAGCTGTCAAGGTTATTTATTTTTCTAACCCTCTCTGTGTGATGAGACTAAAGAGAAGGTCTGCCTGCTCCCACTTGGCCCCACGTTGTTGTCTGATGTTCCACTGTTTAGTTCCCTTCAGAGGGTAAAGGGTCAAGGGGGTGGTGGAGGCCACTGACACACTCCCCCATTAATTATTATTATAGGTTTTATTGTCAGATGTATCGGTTTCTACTAACAGTGTTTTTATATCTAACCTGTATTGAAAACAATCCTAAGACACATGGGGAGAGCATTACTTCTATCCCAACTTTGTGCAAATGACCCAAACAGAGCAAGCTTTGCAGACACAGCCTGACCTTTATTCTGCTTTGACTCACACCTTAATGATGGGTTATGCTCAAACCAGATTCCCCTGGGAGTGAAAGGAAGCTCTATTAGCAGTTGTGCTGACCAACAGCATGACACCTGACTCTTCCAGGCAAACCAGGACAAGGATCCCCTGATTATGAGGGACTCTCCAATTTAACTTTTGAATTGCCACTTTAAGTGGCAGAAAATAAAGTTTGTGAAGCACCAGATTAACTTCTAAGGGGCTGTCACACATCTCCCCAGAGCATCATAGGGAAAGGGTTTGCAGTGGTAAAGGTGAGGTGTGCATTTCACTGACAACACCAGGAGATATTGAAGATTAAATTGAAATGTCTATGCATCCAAGACCAAGAGCAGGGAATCATACCATTTCCAAAAATACTCTCTCCAGACTTCTATATTTAGGGAAGGATCAGAGAAGCATTTGAAGTGTGGACCACTCACGCAACAGTGAATTCTTGAGAGAATGAGCACTCACAGTGCTGAACCCCCTCCTGAGATGGCTCTGGAGAGACATGTGCACCTAGGTCATATTCAACTCATCCTGAGATGAACACTTTCATGCCCATCCCATTTCTCTACTTTGCTCTCAAGTTCCATCTGGCCTCAAACCCCAGGCCTAGGTTGGGAGTGGGGTTCAGGGATTGAAGAGAGTATCTTAGCTTTTGAAAAATTGCCATAATGATGACAACAAGATTGAGTTTATACCAAGAATCACTGCCTTCACTGCAGCATCATCATAATGGTAAAATATCATGGACTAGAACAGGTTTAGAAATTGAGGTCTGATATGGAGGTTCTTCTTCCAAGTCAAGAAGGTCATGAGGCTGAGCTACTAGGATTTGTGTTTGAGCTGACAGTGTGGGGTGGAGGGGTTAATTCTTGAATGGCAGACGTTTTGGGAGGCAGCATAACATAATGTGACTGCTTTGATCTGAGTCCCAGCTCATTGCTTGCCAGTTATGTGACCTTGGGCAAGTTACTCAACCTCTCTGTTTCTCTACTTCCTCCCCTGTAAAGTGGCCTTAATTCTAGTCCTACCACAGATGGGCTGTTGTGGGGACTGAACAGGTTGACATATGTGAAGAAGTTACAACAGGGTCTGGCTCCAATAAACACTATATGTTTATTATTAATAATATGTTTATTATTATTAATATTCCATCTGAAGTCTCTGGTGCTTGGTAGCTCAAAGCTCCTGGGCACATCTGGTTTTTCTGACATTAAGCAGAGGACCCCCTCTGTTAGCATCGGTGAGCCGGAAGGCGCAGGCATCACTCATGGAACATGTGTGCTGCTGGGGTGTCAAAAACCAGGCACAAACATGCTCAGACTGGCAGAAAAGAGAAGTTCCCATCCCTCACTGGAGCCCAGGACACAGGATCTGGCACAGGATCCTCAGCTTCTGGGAGCTCACTTCCCTGATAGCCAGGCACCCTCTGCTGCAGGTTGGCACCCCTGGGAAAATTTACAACCACGGATGCCTGGGCCCCATTCCCACACACTCTGAGTCATTTGGTTTGGAGGGGGACTCAAGCATCTGAATATTTTAAA
Source organism: Panthera uncia (assembly GCF_023721935.1). Taxonomy (NCBI): domain Eukaryota; kingdom Metazoa; phylum Chordata; class Mammalia; order Carnivora; family Felidae; genus Panthera; species Panthera uncia. The sequence continues at coordinate 46,966,875 of NW_026057578.1, read as the reverse complement.
GGGTCTCCAGATAATTCTAAAGTGTATTGATGCATCGCTCAATTAAATGGAACCATAAGAGACAGGCAGCCTGGGGGCCACAGTGTGTGGAAATCACTGGGCCTCCAGGGAGTCTGAAGGGACAGGTCAAAAGAAGCATCCAGGAAACCAGAGACCCCTCTGCACAGAGAAACAGACAGCTCAAGAGGGGCAAGGGGTAACCTGCTGGATACCAGATGGGATTAGGCTGGGGTGGTTGGGACCCCATAGCTGTCCTCTCCCAAGGCACTAAATATGCCACTGAAGGGGACCAGCGACATATCTACAGAGGGAGAGAAAACAGAGTGCAACATTCATGCTGAGTAAAAGCGGGGGAAACAAAGTGCATTTATAAGCTGTTTTTTTTTTTTTAGCTCACCTGTCCCTTTGCTGTAGGATGTATATATGAGGGGCCTATTTTGGGTCTGTTGATTCAATGTCTGGCATCAGACCCAAATTGCTCACCTGTACATAGTTATAAGCAGCAAAGGGCTGGGTTTGGGCTGGATCTGAGGGTCCTTCTCTCTCCTCCAGGTCGCGATAGGGCCACCCATGGGTATGGCTGGCCCCAGTAGCTGGTAGGCACCTGGAGTTTCTCAGTGTGAGTGACGGCTGAGAGGGTGAAGTGGGGGCCTCACAGCCCCTCCTCGAGCCAGGGGGAACAGCTCCTTTGTGGGCAATGTGACTACCTCCTCTATTTCCATACTTCAGGTGTGCCCCGCTGGTCAGGAGTCATCTGGCCTCCAAGCATCTGGGCAGCAGGTCTGCAAGAACAGCTTCTTCTGCAAATAGCAGTGCACCTTGAAGAGACTTGACCTTCAGCAGTATGAGGACTATCGTCCCGAGAGCCACTTCTGTCACCTGCTGATTAGAAAATCATCTGAAGAGCTCTCAGGATCTCAGCTGGGCTTTGATAGCTTCTGCTGAGTATACTAAAGCATAATTTACCAGGGGCTGAGTGCATGGCATTGTCAGAAGTGATTTACATAATTGCCTCTTCTTCAGATTCCCATCTGAACTCTAGTGATATGTGGACAATGTGATGATAATACATCCCCACTCCACCCCAAAGACATTAAATATGAGGGCAAGGAATTCCTTTAAGAATTTATTACTTATTCAATGATTTTCTCGAAAGAAAGTAAGCCTGAAATCATATGAGCTAAGCAGAAAGTCGGCACGAGAAGGGCACAAGTCTGGGATAGGAACAATGTTTATGTAATATCCATATGATGTGTCCAGACTCTGCTGTCAATTGTTTGAATCAAGGAAATTGAGCGCCTTGAGCGCTGTTCTGTTGTCTGGGAGTTGTTTCCAGCTGTCCCAGCATCCTGGCCTCATCACTCTGCATGTAGAAGAGAATGAACTGGAAGACAAAACATGGGTTTCGTTCTGAATGCTTTGTTCATCACAGGTGTGAGTGTGGGCGGTTCGTTTAGAGCACTGTTGCTTCAAGAGGACCCGGGACAAGCAGCACCCGCACTACCTATGAGAAGTGCACATCCTGGACCTGCAGAATCACAAACACGGAAGGTGGGACCAGCCACAGTGCTCACCAGAGCTCTAGGGGTCTATGACAACCTTCAAGTCTGAGAGCCACTGGCATAGCCTTTCTGAGCCTCACTTTCTTGTCTTCCTAGAGTGGTGAACCAGTATCAGGAAAGATCATTTGGCATGAATGCTCTGAAATCTCTAGACTACCTTGGCCGCACGGCTCCTGAACACCTGAAATGTAGAGATGTGCTAAGTGTAAAAGACACATCAGATCCCAAAGACTGAGGGTGAACAAAAGAATGTAAAACATCACGTTAATATGTTTTATTGATTACATGTTGAAATAATATTTTAGATATGAAAGTAAAGTCAAACATATTATAAAATGAATTTTACCTTTTCCTTTTTACCTTTTTTAATGCAACTATTGGAAAATGTAAGTTACATTTGTGTCTCACATTATATTTCTCCAGCGTTAGAACCCTATTGGATGCCCCAGCAATGCTGTTAATGTGCTGTTCCCGCATGGTCACTAGACCCATGTGTCTCTTTGAATTAAACTTGTAAAAAAATTCAATTCAATCCCTTAGTCACATTAACTATGTTTCAAGTGCTAAATAGTCACATGTGGCCACCATACAGAACAGTGGAAATCTAGAACATTCCATTGTCATGAAAAATATAGCATTAGAATTTAAGTGTAGGGCCTTTAGTCCCCACAATTCCAGTCTGGTTCTGACAAAGTTTCAGCCATGGTTATATGCCTCCCAAATACCACTACTTCCTCTTCCTTATGTATAGATCTCTGATTTTGCTTAGGACTCCACTTTAAATGTACTCAGGTTCTCCTCAGAATCTGTGATTTGTTTGGGCATGGGCATATGCTTTTCCTCTGGCCAAAGAGATATGAGGGTACATTATTGAAGTTGCAGGGGCAACTTCTGGGAAAGTTTTGGCTATTGTCTGGCAGGGATATAGTGTTTGGAGGGGCTGCAGCCACTTAGTGATGATGAGGTAAAAAGCTTATCTGATATGAGAGCCAGTATGTTGAAGATGGTAAGGCAGGAAGCAAGAAAGAACTAGGGTACTTGACAGTAGTGAGAGCTAATGAGTCAACCAACTCTGGACCTGCTCCCACTGAACTTCTTTTTATGCAAAGTAATGCACATTGTTGTTGTTTTAGTGTTTTCAGATGCATATTCTGTTACTTTCAACCAGAAGCATTCTAGCCCATTATTCTTGGGCCAGTCACTGACCTTTCTAAGCCTGAGTTTCTCATCTCTAGGATATGAACACAAGAGTTGCTTACCTCATCATATGAGATAATGGGATAATAACGTTATCAGGCATTTATGTCAGTTACAAGTGGTTTTTTTATTTATAAAATGCTAATATATCCTCAGCACTTATCATTAAGTGTCACTGTCACAGGAACCAGGTGATTAATTCAGACATTCTGTTCCTAGACATCTTCTTTACTGTGGCAAGAAGTAGCCTTTCCTGTTCTTCTCCCACCTTTCCAGGAAGACTAGACAAGCATTTGAAAAATGATTTGCCCCTAGGACATTTTTAGAAATTCAAATTCTCTCCCAATTGATTGACATAGGAATCAATACATGGAAAAGTGCCTTCCCAGTGTTCAAGCTATAATGTGTGTATTTAAAAATAGACTCATAATAAAAATATCCACAAATCTATTTAGAAGCTGAAAGAGCTCCTTGATCATAGATAGAAATGGGGTTTTGCTTTTTTGGTACACCACACATTGTTTTGTGCAGAATTAGCATCTCAATCAGTTGCCTGGTTCTTTTTTTTTTTTTTTAATTTTGTTTTTTTATTTTTTAAAATTTACATCCAAATTAGTTAGCATGTAGTGAAACAATGATTTCAGGAGTAGATTCCTTAGTGCCCTTTACACATTTAGCCCATCCCCCCTCCCACAACCCCTCCAGCAACCCTCAGTTTGTTCTCCGTATTTATGAGTCTCTTCTGTTTTGTCCCCTCCCTGTTTTTATATTATTTTTGTTTCCCTTCCCTTATGTTTGTCTGTTTTGTCTCTTAAAGTCCTCAAATAAGTGAAGTCAAATGATTTTTGTCTTTCTATGGCTGGCTAATTTCCTTAGCATAATACCCTCCAGTTCCATCCATGTAGTTGCAAATGGCAAGATTTCATTCTTTTTGATTGCCAAGTAATACTCCATTGTGTGTGTATATATATATATATATATATATATATATATATACCATATCTTTTTTATCCATTCATCCATTAATGGAAATTTGGGCTCTTTCCATACTTTGGCTATTGTTAATAGTGCTGCTATAAACATGGCGGTGCATGTGTCCCTTCAAAACAGCACAGCTGTACCCCTTAGATAAATGCCTAGTAGTGCAATTGCTGGGTCGTAGGGTAGTTCTATTTTTAGTTTTTTGAAGAACCTCTATACTGTTTTCCAGAGTGGCTGCACCAGCTTGAATTCCCACCAACAATACAAAAGAGATACTCTTTCTCCGCCTCCTCACCAACATCTGTTGTTGCCTGAGCTGTTAATGTTAGCCATTCTGGCTAAGGTGGTATCTCATTGTGGTTTTGATTTGTATTTCCCTGATGATGAGTGATGTTGAGCATTTTTTCATTTGTCAGTTGGCCATCTGGATGTCTTCTTTGGACAGGTGTCTATTCATGTCTTTTGCCCATTTTGTCACTGGATTATTTGTTTTTTGGGTGTTGAGTTTGGTATGTTCTTTATAGATTTTGGATACTAACCCTTTATCTGATATGTCATTTGTGAATATCTTCTCCCATTCTGTCGGTTGCCTTTTAGTTTTGCTGATTGTTTCTTTCACTGTGCAGAAGCTTTTTATTTTGATGAGGTCTCAGTAGTTCATTTTTGCTTTTGTTTCCCTTGCCTCCAGAGATGTGTTGAGTAAGAAGTTGCTGCGGGCAAGATCAAAGAGCTCTTTGCTTGCTTTCTTCTCGAGGATTTTGATAGCTTCTTGTCTTACATTTAGGTCTTTTCATCCATTTTGAGTTTATTTTTGTGTATGGTGTAAAAAGTGGTCTGCATTCATTCTTCTGCGTGTCGCTGTCCAGTTTTCCCAGCACCACTTGCTGAAGAGACTGTCCTTATTCCATTGGATATTCTTTCCTGCTTTGTCAAAGATTAGTTGCCCATACGTCTGTGGGTCCATTTCTGGGTTCTCTATTCTGTTCCATTGATCTGAGTGTCTGTTCTTGTGCCAGTACCATACTGTCTTGATGATTACAGCTTTGTAGTATAGCTTGACAGCTGGGATTGTGATGCTTCCTGCTTTGGTTTCCTTTTTCAAGATCGCTTTGCCTATTCAGGGTCTTTTCTGGTTCCATACAAATTTTAGGATTATTTGTTTTAGCTCTGTGAAGAACGCTGGTGTTATTTTGATAGGGATTGCATTGAATATGTATATTGCTTTGGGCAGTATAGACATTTTAACAATATTTGTTCTTCCTATCCAGGAGCATGGAATATTTTTCCACTTTTTTTGTGTCTTCTTCAATTTCTTTCACAAGCTTTCTATACTTTTCAGTGTATAGATTTTTCACCTCTTTGATTAGATTTATTCCTAGGTATTTTATGGGCTTTGGTGCAACTGTAAATAGCATCAATTCCTTGATTTCTCTTTCTGTCGCTTCATTGTTGGTGTATAGGAATGCAACCGATTTCTGTGCATTGATTTTATATCCTGCAACTTTGCTGAATTCATGAATCATTTCTAACAGTTTTTTTGGGTGGAATATTTTGCGTTTTTCCATATAGACTATCATGTCATCTGCTAAGAGTGAAAGTTTTACCTCCTCCTGGATGATTTGGATGCCTTTTATTTCTTTGTGTTGTCTGATTGCAGAGGCTAACGCTTCCAATACTATGTTGAATAACAGTGGCGAGAGTAGACATCCCTGTCTTGTTCCTGACCTTAGGGGGAAAGCTCTCAGTTTTTCCCAATTGAGGATGATAATAGTGTTGGGTCTTTTGTATATGGCTTTTATGATCTTGAGGTACGATCCTTCTATCCTGACTTTCTTGAGGGTTTTTATCAAGAAAGGATGCTGTATTTTGTCAAATGCTTTCTCTGCGTCTATTGAGAGGTTCATATGGTTCTTGTCCTTTCTTTTATTGATGTGATGAATAATGTTAATTATTTTGGGATATTGAACCAGCCCTGCATCCCAGGTATAAATCTCACTTGGTCGTGGTGAATAATTGTTTTTACTGTATTGTTGGATCCTGTTGGCTAATATCTTGTTGAGGATTTTTGCATCCATGTTCATCAGGGAAATTGGTCTATAGTTCTCCTTTTTAGTGGGGTCTCTGTCTGGTTTTGGAATCAAGGTAATGCTGGCTTCATAGAAAGAGTTTGGTAGTTTTCCTTCCATTTCTATTTTTTATAACAGTTTCAAGAGAATAGGTGTTATCTCTTCCTTAAATGTTTGGTAAGGTTCCCCTGGAAAGCCATCTGGCCCTGGACTCTTGTTTTTTTGGCAGAGTTTTGATTACTAATTCAATTTCCTTACTGGTTATGGGTCTGTTCAAATTTTCTATTTCTTCCTGTTTCAGTTTTGGTAGTATATATGTTTCTAGGAATTTGTCCATTTCTTCCAGATTACCCATTTTATTGGCATATAATTGCTCATAATATTCTCTTATTATTGTTTTTATTTCTGTGTGTTGGTTGTGATCTCTCCTCTTTCATTCTTTATTTTATTTATTTGGGTCCTTTCCTTTTTCTTCTTGATCAAACTGGATAGTGGTTTATCAATTTTGTTAATTCTTTCAAAGAACCAGCTTCTGGTTTCATTGATCTGTTCTACTGTTTTTTGGTTTCAATAGCATTAATTTCTGCTCTAATCTTTATTATTTCTTGTCTTCTGCTGGTTTTGGGTTTTATTTGCTGTTCTTTTTCCAGCTTCTTAAGGTGTAAGGTTAGGTTGTGTATCTGAGATCTTTCTTCCTTCTTTAGGAAGGCCTGGATTGCTATAGACTTTCCTCTTATGACCACCTTTGCTGCATCCCAGAGGTTTGCGGTTGTGGTGTTATCATTTTCATTGGCTTCCATATACTTTTTAATTTCCTCTTTAACTTCTTGGTTAGCCCCTTCATTCTTTAGTAAGATGCTCTTCAGTCTCCAAGTATCTGTTACCTTTCCAAGTTTTTTTCTTGTGGTTGATTTCCAGTTTCATAGCATTGTGGTCTGAAAATATGCACAGTATGATCTCAATCTTTTTGTACTTACTTAGTGCTGATTTGTGTCCCAGTATATGGTCTATTCTGGAGAATGTTCCCTGTGCACTCGAGAAGAATATATATTCAGCTGCTTTAGGATAAAATGTTCTGAATATATCTGTTAAGTCCATCTGGTCCAGTGTGTCACTCAAAGCCATTGTTTCCTGGTTGATTTTTTTGATTAGATGATCTGTCCATTGCTGTGAGTGGGGTGTTGAAGTCTCCTACTATCATGGTATTACTGTCGATGAATTTATTTATATTTGTGATTAATTGATTTACATATTTGTGTTCCACCACATTTGGTGCATAAATGTTTACAATTTTTAGGTCTTTGTGGTATTATGACCCCTTGATTATGATATAATGCCCTTCTGCATCTCTTGGTCCAGTCTTTATTTTAAAGTCTAGATTGTCTGATATAAGTATGGCTACTCAGGCTTTCTTTTGTTGACCATTAGAATGATAGATGGCTCCCCATCCCCTTATTTTCAATCTGAAGGTGTCTTTAGGTCTAAAGTGGGTCTCTTGTAAACAGCATATAGATGGATCTTGTTTTCTTATCCATTCTGTTACCCTCTGTTTTTTATTAGAGCATTGAGCCCATTGATGTTTAGAGTGAGTACTGAAAGATATGAATTTATTGACATTATGATGCTTGTAGAGTTGGAGTTTCTGGTGGTGTTCTCTGGTCCTTTCTAGTCTTTGTTGCTTTTGGTAGTCACCTGGTTCTTAAGGCTTTGTCAAGAATTATGAAGGGTTGAATATTTACCCTACTTGAAAGCTAACCAATTAGCCTATCACAGTCTCATGGAAGCTGGATCAAGTCCTGGGTCAGAGACAAGGACTTTATCTCTGAGGGCTCAATAGGGGCATGAGTTTCCTGTTTATATCACTCTGTTTTGTCTACCCTCCAGCCCCCATCTCATGAAGATGACAGGGAGGTGGGCCCAGGGGGATGCTGCACACACAGTGGGTTTACATCAGAGCTGAAGAGTTCTGAGTTTAAGCAATCTTAATCTTGTAGAGTAGTAGCAAACCTACCTCACCGTTGCACCAGAAGGAAATAGGATCTTTCTTATCCTGATCAGGAAACAAATCTGCTCTCTGCCCCAAGGAGACATTATCCCTGTCTTCTAAGGCTTTTGCTATACAAACCGCCTTGGGAAAATAGTTCAAGACAAAGGCCTGGGTGCACAGGATGTGCAGAGATGAGAGAGACTGTGATGAATTATCTCCCGACACTTTGCTCATCTCATGGGGCAGAGTAGAGATGCCACAGTGTCTCACTTCTACCACCCTCTTCATGTACACCATGTTGGCATCTAGCAGAGATGTTTGCTGTTTGCGTGTGGCTCCAAGCTTCCCCCCACCCCCAAATTTTACCTTTTGGTGACCCATCACTTTCTAAATAAATCACATTCTCAGCGGCCCCCACTCAGATTACCAGGGAAAAGAATTTTATTGGCCTAGCTTGGGTCCAGTACTCTGGGGAGGCGGGTGTCGCTGAGCTGTGGCTGGCAGGCAAGGTCAGTTGACACCAACACTTTGCCCCCTTTTGCAAATGGGCAGAAGGGCCAGATCCACTTAAGGCTGAGGGCAGGGAGACAGCTTTAGTAAAGACTCATCCAACAAAGATTTATTGCATAACTGGTGTTATCATCATTAGCAGCAGCCTCTTTAGAAGTCTTATAAATCACTTAAAAAGAGCCATCAAACATGTCTCAAATAACTTCAGCAGAAAACAGTCACAATAATAAAGTCATTTAATTACACAGTCTACATATTCTGAATATTCAAAAAATTGTATTGTATCACCCTGCTGTGTGTGTTCAGAGCAATGCTTGACAGTTCTTTTTATTGCTGATGGCTTGCTGGGTTTATGCTCTTTAAAAGGTGCCAGAATCATTTGTATTGTCACTCAAATGTGCTGTTTATGTAAATCCTACTCCAAAAAACAGAAAAGCAATTGCAAAACCACTCCAACAGCCAGAAGAAAGGTAACCTGTTGAAAAGGCATTACCTGGGAAAAACAGTGGAGTTCTGGAAAGCAGAAGTCAGTCTCAACAGGATGAGAATTTGCGAGAAGCTGTCCTACCAGGCTTCTCTCTGTCCTGTTTTGCTGAATGTGGATGGAGGGTCAGAAAGGACAATTGGGTTCTCCTCCTCACAGCCTTTCTTCTTTGTATCTTCAGTGAAACTCCTCCAGTTTCCTCCTCACTGGCCTCTCAAAAAACAAAGCTCTGAGCTAGTGAATGTGTACTTTAGTGTTGAATGAATTTTTATCCTGCATCATCCTCCATGGGCTTATCTACATTTTCATTATTCTCTCATAATGAAATGAAAGAGCCATCCAAAGAGAGAAGCCCAACTGAAGGCTGTTCAAGACGAGTCAGAGGGTAAGAAAGAGTCAGTTGTGTGGTGCCTAGGTGGCTCAGTTGGTTAAGCGTCTGACTTCAGCTCAGGTCATGATCTCAGTGTAGGTTTGAGCCCCGCATCGGGCTCTCTGCTGACAGCTCAGAGCCTGGAGCCTGCTCCAGATTCTGTGTCTCCCTTGCTCTCTGCCCCTCCCCCATTCTCACTCTGTCTCTCTCTCTCTCAAAATAATAAACATTAAAAAATATAAAAAAAAGAAAGAGTAAATTGTGCATATTCAGTCAGCACTAGTCTCTAGTTTAGAAAATGTAAATGACTAACATTTAACAGACAAGTTTGAGGTGAGGGGAGTAGGCTGATTTCCTCTGCCCTTGGAAGTACTTGAACCCAACTGCTTCCTTGCCTTGTGGCTTGTAATCAGAAAGGCCTCACCTCTACCCACTCATTAACCACCTCCCAAGCTTTGGAAATACTTGTCCCCATACAGTCCTGCAACAGACTCTGAGCATTGAGTCTGACTTCCTCTAAACACATGTAGGAGGAATTTATTTGCCTTGTCCTTGTCCTTGCACTGCAAAGCCTTATCATACCCCTGCCCATGGCTTCTCTCTCTTCCTTGACATGTTGCTCTGGGCCCTACAGCTTGACTGTCAGACAGCGGCTTTCCCCCTCCAATGCCCATTGTCTTTCTAGGGCTTGGGTACTCATCCATCCATCCATCCATCCATGTTTGTTTTTGCATGCTCCAGACATTAGGCTAAGAATTTTGAGAGTTACAGGGATGAAGACAAAAGCCTGGTGTCTTCTCTTGTGAGCTCACCATCCACTGTGGGAGAGAGGCAAGTAAACAAGGTGCTCTTCAAAAGCATGCGGGCCAGACTGGGGACTGCATTAGGGTTTAAGGATCATGGGCCTCCCCTTCAGCTTGGTGACCCTGGGGCAGATTTCATAATGAGAGAGAATTTGAAGACTTGCTCAGACTTCTGTAGATCAGAAGAGAAGTAGCCAAGATGGAGCCAGGAGGGTAGGGGTGTGGAGGCAATCCAGAGACCCAAGGCTAAAGAAGAGGGCTTCCCTCTCCTGTCTGTTCCAGGCCCTGATGATACGTTGGTTGGTTTTACCTTACAGGAGAACATTTCTCCTTATCAACTTTGGCAGCTAAGTTACATTCTGGGCAGCACCTGCCCTGGAGGACCTTTGAATGTTGACACTGTCTGAACAGTTTAATATGACTAGAAAAGTGTGCAGGGACCATGTTCAAAGTAAGTAAACATGTATTTAAAGTTGACGTGTGCACTCTCTTCTCTTCTCTGTCAGCCCTCTAGAAGCTGGGTGGAGGTGGTCTTCAAAGGCAGCATCTGGAACAGCCCCAGGATATGTGTTTTTATACCATTAGCAACAATTACACCAGCAAGTTCCTCTGTTTTGCTAACATAATTCATACTGCAAATCAACATTTGCTGAGTGATGGGTTGACTCTCATTGTGCAGAGCCCCAAGACAGGAGCTATCACTTTAGGGGGAACAGTGCTTCTTAGAATCAGATGGGCATGTGGTCAAGTGCAGGTGCAGGGCCCACAGTTGACTTGAGAATGCTGGGACAAGGTGAGGAGCTGCGGTTCAGGATCTGCATTTTTAACACACTCCCCAGATGATTCTAATGAATGCCTAAATTTGAGAACCTTGTTCTAGAAACTGGGTAAAAGGATCTAGTAAAGAAGACTGGGAATTGCTGTAGCTGATCTGTGTGGGGACCATGGGTAGGGTTTATATAATGTGCCTCTGAGATTTTCTGGTTAAAGCCTGGATCCTTGGACCCCTGGCTGGATGAAGCAGAATCTGTGGAACTGGAGCTCAGAGTCTACATATTTTATATGTATATAAAAATACATATAAAAATGTATATGTATTATATATATGTATATTTTATATGTATATGTATTTTATATGTATATAAGCACTTTGTTTGCTTATAACTAAGGAAGGAATGACTTTCAAGCAGAGCAACTGGAATGGGTTTTCAATTTTCCTAATGTCATAAATCTTTTTGTGTGTTTGTGTGTGTGTCAGACCTCATGATTCAAGTGAGGTAATTTTCATAGCCAGTAGCAAACTGAAGGGACAGGAAATGCTGAAGGTCAGTAGACCTTGAGATGGTAGCCAAGGACTTCTCAGAGAGTTGGGTTCCCTGTTTGGGCAGAATGCTACTAGTTGTCTTTCTAAAGAAGTCTAGACTAGTGGTTCTTTTAAAAAAAAAATTTAAGTTTATTTATTTTTGGGACAGAGAGAGACAGAGCATGAATGGGGGAGGATCAGAGAGAGAAGGAGACACAGAGTCTGAAACAGGCTCCAGGCTCTGAGCTGTCAGCACAGAGCCCGATGCGGGGCTCGAACTCACAGACTGTGAGATCATGACCTGAGCTGAAGTTGGCCGCTCAACCGACTGAGCCACCCAGGCGCCCCTAGACTAGTGGTTCTTAAAGTGGGATGGTTGCCTGGAACAGCAGTGCCAGCATCACCATAAGCATTGCTAAAAATGCAAACTCTGCACCCCAGAATCTGAATCATAAACTCTGGCTCCCAGGAAGCTGTGTTTTAATGACCCTTCCAGAGGATTTCAATCATGTTCAAGTTTGAGAACTATACTTTTGACTTTGGTGGACATCTGGAGATTGTCTCGTGAGCATCTCCATGACCTCAAATGTGTCCTCTCTCTCACTGCCTCCTGATAGGATGGGAGATGGAAAACTGAGATCTCCTCACCTTCTGCTGCACTACAGAGACACTGGGACACATTCCCAGTTGTGATGCCCCCATATCCTTTACAGCTACCTTTTACCATTTTTGTCAGATTCAGGTGAACTTCTTTGTCTTTTATGAAATAAAAGTGTTGTTTAACATCCTAGTAACATTGTTGGTTAATGCAAGATAAAAACAGACTAAGATTTTTGCTTTTAAAAATTGGGTGAAAGGAGTACCTGGTTCAGTAGGTAGAGCATGAGACTCTTGATCTCAAGAGTTGTGAGTTCAAGCCCCACACTGGGCAAAGAGCTTACTTAAAAAAATTGGCATGTGAAAGGAGAAACTAGGAACTGTTGAGGGAAGAGAGCTGATGAACACCACCTTAAACCAAGGATAGAAGCTCAAATCAGCAAGATGGGGACAAATCAATGTCACATAACACCCAAGATGATACCTTGACAGGAACACCAAGCATGTCTGTGGCATTACTGCCCAGAACGCATAACCTGAATCAGTCCATTAGGAAACATCAGGCAAACCCACACTGAAGGACATTATTCAAAATAACTGACCTATACTTTTTAAAACATCAAGGTCAAGAACACCATGTAGAGCTGAGGGACTATTTCAAATCAAGGAGGCTCAAGAGAACTGACAAATGTGGCTCTGAATTGGATGTTGGGTGAGGGGGAAAGAACTAGCACGGGCATCACAGGGCAGCTGACGACATTCAATGTGGTCTGTAGATTTGATAATGTGGTAATGTAAGAGAGTGTCCTTGTTCTTAAGAAAACACAAGTAGAATATTTAGGGAGTAGGTATGCAGGATGTCTATAACTTACCCTTGAATGGCTTAGACAGAGAGAAGAAGAGAGTCTGATAGAATGATAATGGGGAAAAGTGTAAGCAATTGATGAATCTCCATAAAGAGTATATGGGAGTTTTCTGAACAATTCTTACAATTTTTCTGTGGACACTTAATTTTTTTTAAGTGTGTATAAATACAGGGAGTATTCAAGTTGCTATCGTTGTTTTTCAGTAGTGGGATTATAGGTAGCATTCCTTTTTATTTTTAAAAATCTGTTTTCTCCCAAATATACTGTCATACGTATTAACTTTTCTTGAAATCAGAGGAGAACAAATGAAATGATAAAGATGATTCTTTCTTTTCATACGTACTCCACCTGTGGCTTTCTTTCCTTTCCACTGGCTAAAGGTATCCATGTCTACTTCTCTAAAGGACTTGCAGTAGCATCGAGCCAGATACACATGTGAACCTTCACCAAATAGGACCCAAACTGCACACAAAAGTGGGTGGGGAAGAGAACTTAACTCATGCAACTGTAGATGAAAGCATTTGTTCCTTTTGCCTCCCCCCTTATTCTTGGAAGCCCGAATTTTCTCCAGTGTCTATTCCATATGTACTGAGAGACTAAGAGAAAAATTACCAGGTGTACTCACAACTGCAAAGAAAAGATTCGCCTGTCCCCGCCTCCCGCTTCCCGAAACCAGCCAGGGCGTGCCTGGTTGTAGTCTGACATAAAGGGTTGTAGTCTGACATAAAGGTGGGAACCAATCAAGTTCTGCTGAATGGTTTAAAATAAAGGCGGGAACCAATCGAGTTCTGCTGAGCGTTCAAATTTAAATGTTAACCAACAACAGCTCTGTAACCTCTAAAAAAGGTCCCTAACTTGTTTGTGTCTGTCTATAAAAAGCTGTAAGATCCTTACTCGGGGCCTCTTAGCATCACCGGCAATGAGTGCGCAGAGGACCGGGTTCGAACCTGCAATAAACGACCCTTGCCGCTTGGCTTTGATTCTGGACTCTGGTGGTTTGTTTTCGGGGGGTCTCTCAAATCGGGGCATATCAGTACAATTTGCATGTTTCCAGGAGAGTTTCACTATCACAAGGACACACTTTCTACTTCCCTCTGTATGCTCCTCGGTCCTGTCATGTGAGGCTTCCGGTCTTTGAGGAGGCACAAAAGTACCTTCTTTTTGCTCTTCCTGCCTTGCTAAGCATCTCCATGATATTAAGGAGATAATTATCTTTTCTGATATTTTTAACTTTGTTACCATGTGAAGATCTAGACAATACTTGGCAGATGCCAAATCCCTGAGATAATGACTGTTATTTTAAGGATCTTCCTTCTCTTCAAACATGGTTACCAAGATAACACATACAGATCACAGAGTCCTCACTACAATGAGCTTAGTTTCTGAATGTATAAACAGTGTAATGTGCAAGTCTCTGGATTAGCTTGAAGCACTGTGGGGTGAAGTCAGAAAGGCAAAAGTCTGCCAGGGGTGGTGAATGTGCTCGGGTTTTCCTTCCAAACAATGGGTATCAAGCCTGGAGGAAATGCCTCCAGCAAAGCCCACTGCTGAGCTGGGACGCCCAGTCCTCCTCTTAAAGGGCCACCTCCAGGCTAATGCCAGCCCACGCCTGACTTCTTTTATGTATGCTTCTTTGTTTTTTGATGTATTTTTATTCCTATTTTACCAGTTGTTAGAAATAACACAATTTATTTTTGTGTGTTTGTGGTAACTTTCTAGATCTCTGTGCCCATGCCCAAAGGAAGGCTCCAAATAGTGACAGCTGCAAAACACACTCTACTTAATAGGTTGATCATAAAACAAGACCCTTGTATCATAAAAGAGCTGTTATGGCTATGCTTGGCCTATAGCACATCTGTTCAATAAATACCTGTTGAATAGATAAATAGTTGAGTGTCTGACCAGCTACTAAGAAATCTTCCTAGTCACATTTCTTTTGCAGAGTGGGGGTTCCTGGATTATCCAGAGTAGCAGGGACCCCTGCAACCTTCTAGGTCAAACAGAAGGGGTCGAGGGAGTCACAGCTTTGCCTTCAGCTGAGAGCTTGTCAGGAATGCAGAACCTGAGGCCCCAGCCTGGACCTTCTGAATCAGAATTGGATCCCCAGGGCATTTGGGTTCCATCCAGGGAAGGATGAGGGTGCTCCTGCCAACTCCCACCTGCAGTGGTGAGGGGAGGAGATGGCAGGGCTTACAGAAAGGCTGGGTGAGGAGCAGGCTGGACACAGGGTAGGCAGGTACTCCTCCAAAACATTTTTATTTTATTTTTTTAACGTTTATTTATTTTTGAGACAGAGAGAGACAGAGCATGAACGGGGGAGGGTCAGAGAGAGGGAGACACAGAATCTGAAACAGGGTCCAGGCTCTGAGCTGTCAGCACAGAGCCCGACGCGGGGCTCGAACTCACGGACCATGAGATCATGACCCGAGCCGAAGTCGGACGCTTAACCGACCAAGCCACCCAGGCGCCCCATCCAAAAGGTATTTTAAAAGTGCTGTCCATCTTAAATATATTTGAGAAGGATGTTATTTAAAGGGGGTTGTGGTAAATCTTGTTTTCTGGTGGAAGGAGGAGAAATGTGCACTGACTGCAGCCTGAATCTGTTCTGAACACCCCACTAGGTGTACATGTGTGCACATGATGTACATGTGTATATGTGTGTGTATATGTGTGTACGTGTACACAAACCTATGCATGTGCAGTTGACCCTTGAACATCATGGGTCTGAACCACATGGGTCTACTTACACGTGGATATTTTCCAATAAATACAGTCCAGTTCTATAAATGGATCTTCTCTTCCTTATGGCTTTCTTGATAATATTTTATTTTTTCTTAATTTACTCTATTTAAGAATATAGTATATAATGCATATAACATACAAAATATGTGCTAGTCAAATGTATTGTTATCAGTGAGACTTCTGACCAATAGTAGTTAAGTTTTTAGGGGAATCAAAAGTTACATCTGGGTTTTTTACTAAGCTGGGGGTCAGCACCCCTAACCACCATGTCACTCAAGAGTCAGCCATATATACATGTGAATCTGTGTGCATACATATACATATGTATGTGTATACATGTGTGTGTACATATGGATCTCTTTTCTTCTCAGAATCCGAGCATTTGGCTACTAATCCCACCTTATAGATTAAGCAGGTGATGCTTGGGTTGTGGGGAGTCAGCAAGCGCACATGAGGAGTGAGGGAAGGACTTGTAGGGACATCTGATTTCTTTCACATCCATGCCCCTCTGGCTCTACCTTACTTCCTCCTTTTTGCATACAATAAAGAATCCTTTCTGATCCCAAGATCCTCCTAATTTGTTATGATCATTGGATTATGTGTATGGGTGTGTGTGTATGGGGGGGGTTCCAGTTACCACTGCTGTGTAACAAAACACCAGGCTTGACAAATGTCACATTTAATAGAAAAATCAGGGGCGCTTGGGTGGCTCAGTCGGCTGGGCGTCCGACTTTGTCTCAGGTCATGATCTCGCGGTTCGTGAGTTCGAGCCCCACTTCGGGCTCTGTGCTGACAGCTCAGAGCCTGGAGCCTATTTCAGATTCTGTGTCTCCCTCTCTCTCTGACCTTCCCCCATTCATGCTCTGTCTCTCTCTCTCTCAAAAATGAATAAACATTAAAAAAAATTAAAAAAAAAAAAGAAAAATCAAAGCATACCAAGTTCACTGTGGGTTCCTGGCAAAGGATCCAAGCAGGAGCCAAGCCAAGGTATGGCAAGGCATGAAGAGACCTGGTTGGTGGTCCTTCCTCCCCATCTTCCCTGTGCTCTGCAAACTCACCATTCACTCTCTCTGCCTCAGTTTCTGCATTTGTAAAGTGAGCTAATAGTAGAAATGGCTCTATTGTTACTATCAAATAGTATCAAAGGAGATAACACATATACTCCTTCTAATACAATGTCTGAAACAGAATAAATGCTCCAGGACTAAGTGCTGTTACTGCGAGCAGTAATAACGTTGCTTACGTGAAGAAGTTCCAGTTATGGGAACACCAAGGTTGACCAACTCCATGTGAGGAAGAGGTGTTGGAGGATATGTGCCTGGGGCTGGGCATGAGCCAGACTCTGGGTTATTTGACTGACAACGTAGGGGTGGGGGAGAAGCTTTAAAGTTGTGTGTGTGTTTACCACAAACTTTTAAATATGACAGTTTTCTTTTTAAAAATAAGGTATTCAATGGAAACAAGCCTTCTTTAAAAAGTACCAGGCACCTTTTCATCAGTCATAAAGAAGTTTTTAGTTGTTGCAATATTCAGGCCTTGAAAAATGGAGATTTGTACATATTTAAATAAACTCTGATTTTGTGTTTCTTCATTTGAAACCTGACAACCAAGATGTCCAGACATTTTTTTTTTCAAAATAAACAACCCATGCTTATGACTTGCTGGATTAAAAATATATAAATAAAAAGATGCAGGTGATTTTTTTCAGAGTTCTTGAACCAAACCAATTCTTTCACCCATAAGTCTGTATTGCATTCCTCAAACCTCTATGTGGGAAGAAGGTTTCAGCCCTCTCAGCGGAGCTCACTGGAGTTAGCTGGCACTCAGGCAGTGCCCTGCACAGCACGGCCCTCTGACTGCTTCTCTGCCCAAGTGAGGAAGCAGGCATGGAGAAAACAGCTGCGTTGTCCACGATGAGACCTGGGCGAGCTGCTGTGAGCATCTGCACTGGCAGCCATTGAGTGGCACTCTCAGCAAGGCATCTGATCCTTGTGCAGCAGTTCAGTTTAAGTATGACTATGGTAGTTGGATGCAAGCCTGCAGATGCCGGGACACTTCAGACCAGAGGTGACTTACCTTCTTTCATAGTCCATGGCCAGTGACTTATGGGGGAGGGTACAAAAGGCAGGTTTCCTCTGCCTGCAGGAAAGATCTGCCTCGGGTACCAGACATGCTCCACAGCTCTCCATGGGATCAGGCTGAAGCCGGTTTCCTGCTGCTACCATATGCTCACTTAGCTTTCATCTTCTCTACCCTTCTTCCATCACTGACTTTCTCCTTGTCCTAAACAAACCAGAATCTCCTTTACAGTCTCTGCTTCTAGAAATCCAGCCATCAGTGCTACCCCTTACAAAAACTGGACACAAGAACAGTGCCCCTACCATGCTGTGTGTGAGCCCAGAGCACCAAACCCAAGGAGCAAACCGCCAACCATCTCCTGGATACAGCCGCCAGACAAAATACAGGGCATCCTGTTCAATTTGGATTCCCAGTAAACAATGAACAATGTTTCAGTATAAGTAAGCCCCAAGCATTGCATGGGATGTACTTACACTTAAAAGGGATTTGTTATTTATCTGAATTGATAATTTAACTGGGCATCTTGTATTTTTATTTGTTAAATCTGACAAGTCCTTTTTGGGTCTGTTTTGAATTGATGGAGAACTTGAGAATGAACACATTTGTCACAAGCCAGTTTCATCCCACGATTAATAATTGCAGTAGTAGTTCTGATAATACTGGTAAGGAAATTGAGGTGCTCAGAGGAGAAGCAACTTATCCAAGGCCACACAGCTGGTAAGTACAGTGGGGTGGGCTCCAAACTCACACCATCCAGGGTTGATGCTTTTAACCACTGCACCAGTTAAGCTAATCAACAGACTCTTAGAAAACTATTGGATAGCACAAGTTTTCCCAAAAAGTGGAATAATTTCCTGACCAAGGCCTAAGAAGCTTTTTGGAACAAGTGGGAACAGACAGGGAAGAAATAAATGGATGATTCATGCTTTCCCTAACATGGCCTGTTTCCCCTCCTGGTCCTGCCCACACTCAAAAGCCAAAAACCTGGAGCTCCTAAGTGACTCAGTCGGTTAAGCATCCTAATATTGATTTGGGTACAGGTCATGTCTCACAGTCATGAGATCAAACCCCGCATCAGGCTCTGCACTGAGCAAGGAGTTTACTTGGAGATTCTCTCTCTCTCTCTCTCTCTCTCTGCCCCTCCCCTACTCATGTGCATACTCCCTCTCTCTCTCTCTCTCTCTCTCTCTCTCACACACACACACACACACACACACAAAATAAATAAACAAACATTAAAAAAATGTTAATGTTTATTTATTTTTTTTGAGACAGAGAGAGACAAAGTATGAGCTGGGGAGGGGCAGAGAGAGAGGGAGACACAGAATCTGAAGCAGGCTCCAGGCTCTGAGCTGTCAGCACAGAGCCTGATGAAGGGTTCAAACTCATGAACCGTGACATCATGACTTGAGCTGAAGTCAGATGCTTAACTGAGTGAGCCACCCAGGCACCCCAATTAACGAACATTTTTAAAAAGCCAGAAAGCTGACTAGATGGGAAGCTGGTAAGGATACTGGCTAAAATGGAATATACTGGTATTCATAACAAGCTTAAGTTACAAAATTAACCAAGAGGTATCAGAAAGGAGCACAAGGCTACATGATAAATACCTAGGGCTGTACTGTCCAATACTCGAGCCATTGACCGGTGTGGCATTGAGCCCTTGAAGTGTGGCTAGTTGGATGTGAGATGTGCTTTATGTGTAAAATGCAACCTGGATTTCAAAACCTTAGTAAACATATACCAAATGTAAATTGTGTCCTTAAAATTTTTCATAGCCACTATATGCTGTAACAATATTTGGGATATACTGGTAAATTTACATATATATATATATATATATATATATATATATATATATTCAAAACAGACCCAAAAATGACTTGTCAGACTTAACAAATAAAAATACAAGATGCCCAATTAAATTAGAAGTTCAGATAAGTAAGAAATCCCTTTTATATTATACACACACACACACACACACACATGTATATATTATATAAATCAAGTGCACCTGTTTCTTTTTACCTTTTAAAATACAGCTACTGAAATATTTAAAGTCATGCTTGCATCTGTTGAAGGGAGATGAATAAAATAGAAAGGAAATGGTCCTCCGGCTTTGGGGAAAATGACCCTACCGATGGGATCTACCTGCCAGTGGGGACTTCCGTGTTTTAAGTCTAGATTTTGCTGTCTGCCTTTCATTTCTCCCAACAAGAAACAAGAAGCATGGAGTCAGGAGGAAAATGATGTCTGTGGACTGGCCTGGCCACGTGAAGGTTTCCCATGAGGCCAGCCTGAGGCAGGAAAGGACATGGGTCCCTTAGGGCATGATGTTGCACCATCAGGGCATTGGGGGAGAGGAGCCTCACCCACCGAGCAGAAGGCACAGGAAGATGCCATCCTTTATGGAAGGTGCCAGGTTGCAGGACCTTTGGGATGAGGATTACCCCTCAGTGGACATCATTCCTGAATGTCAGGACCAGGATGTCAAAAGCCCTCCTACCTCCTTGGTCTGTTTCATCTCTCCTGCCTTACACTCTACTGGCATTTGTGACTCTGCTCCTCTCTGCCAACTTTCACTTAAGCTCATGCTCTTCCTGTAAACACAGCTCTGACTTGTTTTTTCTCTCCCGTCTAAATAAGACTCCCATTATTATATTCAGTGAAGGTGTTCATCTTCACCCCCTGCAGTGAGTCATGGATGGTGATCTTCCAGGACAGCGAGAAATGGACAGCAGTTGGACTGAATTCTGTCTTTTTGCATGGGATCCAGGGGTTCATGTCCTGGTCTCTGTCTGTTTCTTACTTTTTGTCACCTCTCAAACCCTACACCGGTTGCAAACGATTAGTATTGCCCTCACTCCCCAGTGTTTCATACCATCTATTAGGACACCGTTCCCACCAGCAGGAATGACCTTCCCCTCTGATAAATGCTGCTCATCATCCCTCAAGACCCAAATCAAGAACCAGGTGCTTCTGCTTCTGTGACTTTCCCAAACACTGTCTCCTCCAGCAAACAATTTCCTTTTAGTGTTAATGCCCCTGCACCTGACACACACCTGTATGAAGCTGTTTGATTGCAGTTAGATTCCTAAGTGGGCACTTCTTTAACATGCATATGAACTCTTGGGGGACCTGGGTGGCTCAGTCAGTTAAGCATCCAACTTCGGCTCAGGTCATGATATCACGGCTCATGGGTTTGAGCCCCGCATTGGGCTCTGTGCTGACAGCTCAGAGCCTGGAGCCTGATTCAGATTCTGTGTCTCCTTCTCTCTGCCCTTCCCCCACCCATTCTCTCTCTCTCTCTCTCTCTCTTTCTCTCTTTCTCTCTCTCACTCAAATAAATAAACAGAAAAAAGTGTGGTTCATGGTTCAGCAACTCTGGGGTGGAGCCTGAGACTCTGCATTACTCATGAGCTCTGGGGGAGCTGATGCTGCTGGTCCACGGGCTGTATCTGGATTAGCAGGAGTTTCTGTGGCTTCCTTGTCTCCTATACTAGATATCTAGAAGGAGACATGTCTGTCTGATTTAACTTTGTAGCCTCTCCCCTGCCTGAACCAGTACAGGACACACCTCACAGGCTCACATATTCGTGGGTTTTATTAGACTAGTGCAGCCCCGTGTTCCTTTAAGCCTCTCTACTAGGATATTATTGGCATGCAGATGGAGGGAGGGTTTGTATCCATGTTTTTGGATCTGGTAGTATGGAGCTCCATGCAAGGTGCTTCACGTACCCTGTCTCCTTTCTCCTAGGAGCTACCGATAAGGACACACTGCCTCTCAGACAATGAAACGTGGAGGCTTTAAGCAACACAGGAATAAGCTGGTCAGTAAGCAGCAGAGTTCCAGTGTGGTCTTGCAGATCAGATGCCAGTTACCACTTCGGTGTCGTAAGGAAGAGCCTCGCTCTTGCCCAGGGACCTGTAGGAGTCCATAGCACTGGGTTTTATCAACGACTGTCCAGTTAAGGAGGTTTTACACCTTTCCTCTAAATACTCTGTAGAATATTCTCTGCACATCTTGTAAAGTCATAGGTTGACTTTCTCTGTCAACTTAGCTTATTTCAGCCCCTGGATGACTCTCTGTTGTGCTTCCACTTGGAACTAAAGGGGAGGAACCACAGCCCCATGTCCTTGAGTTCTGTTCCCAGGAGACTTGCTGACACTCCTTGCCCCATCCTCATCCCTAAGCACCTCCCTTCACTTTGTGGCCCTCTGCCACATACAACTCAGCTTATACCGATGGTTGTCTTGCAACCACTGCTGAGCCAAGGCAACCGTGCTAACCAGAGAGCATGTCACAGCCTGAGGACTAAGCATTGGGGCTTCAGAGCCCATCTGAATGAGGTTCAATTCCTGGCTGTGACATTTACTAGTTGTGTGACCTTGATCTTGAAGCCATGATTTACCCTCTTTGAGCTTGGGTTTTTTATTCCGTAAGATGGGGATGATTACTAAGCCACCACCCTCCTCAGGGGTGGCTCTAAGGCTGATATGAGGGGTGTATATATTCTTAGCAGAGTCCCACAGAAACTTCTGGGAGGGAATCAATACTTGAAAGAAGGGAATGGCACAGTATTGTTCAGGCTTCTAGCTGAGGGCAGGCCCCAGTCTGCACCATTCTGGGAGGCTAACTCTCCAATGAACAATTTGCCTCTTTACTGGCTTAAAGAGCTGGGGTCAGAGCTTAAGGTCACTGAAGCTGTTGGAGCATGAGAGTCTTAAGAAGGAGAGTCGGGGTTGGGGGAGGGGACCCACATTCTGTGTATGGTTCTGCCTGCCTCTCACCTGATGTCTGAACTGCAGCTCAAGCAGCCCAGCTAAGGGTCAAGATGCTGAGCTGAGATCTGTTCTCCTGTCAGAGAAAGGGGGTTTTCCCTTTCAGTTAGAGCTCAACTGAGTTATCTTCTTGCAAAAACAAATGAACATTCGCAATCTTGACTCCAAAGCATATGGTCCCAATGCCAGAAAAGACTCTAGAATCACTCAATATATTGAGAAACAGGAAAATAACAACAATAGAAACCCAATCTGGAGATGACCCAGATGTTAGAATCAGTAGGATTTTAAAGCAACTGTTGAAACTATTCTCTGTGAGGTAAAATAAAACATGCTCATAATAAATGAAAAGAGACTTTTTTTGGTAAACAAATGGAAACTATAAAAAGTGGAAATTAGGGAAACAAAAAATACAATATACAGAATAAAGTGCTTATTATAAAGGCAGGTACTCAATAAATAGGTAGATATTAAAGCAACACAGAATGAAAGAGATCCTCAGTTTATTTTTGTTTTTATTTTTTTAAAGATATTTATTTTTGAGAGAGAAAGAGAGAGAGAGAGAGAGCATGAGCAGGGCAGGAGCAGAGGGACAGGGAGACAGAATCCGAAGCAGGCTCCAGGCTCTGAGCTGTCAGCACAGAGCCCGACGTGGGGCTCGAACTCACAAACAGTGAGATCATGACCAGAGCCTAAGTCAGAAGCTTAACTGACTGAGCAGCCAGGTGCCCCAAGAGATCCTCAGTTTATTCAGAACTGAACTATGGAAGAATATAGCATACTTTTAGACAAAAAATGTTGTTCAGACATCATTGATTTCTTCTTTGTGATTGTCTTCTTTGTGAAAGTAAATTCTTCCTGAATTATTATTATTATTATTTTAAGATTCTATTTTTATATTTTATGCCGTATTAACCTCTACGTGGGGCTTGAACTTACCGCCCTGAGACCAAGACAGTCCCATGTTCCACCAAGTGAGCCAGCCAGGCACCCCATGAATTATTTTTTTGAAGGGTGGTCTTTTAGCACCTGCACCACATTAAGCTGCCCTTGGGGCCTGCTGCCTCTTGCAAAGTGTCGGCGCAGGTGAGTGGCTGGGAGGTTGTGATTTAGCCCACACTTACTGGGTTTTTGTGGCAGCATGGTGGAGGGAGGTGCTGGTTCAAATCCCAATGGCATCTTTTACTTGTTCTGTGACTCTGACATCTTGTATTTTCGTGCCTATGTTATTGTTGTTGTCTGTTTTTCATCTATAAAGTAGGTATTTGTGCAGCTGTGCTTATAAACTTGGTATAAGGACTTAATACGAATGCCCATTCCAGATATGAGCCTGGAGCCTAACATCACTTCCTCCGTTTCTGTAGAGGTGAAAACAATAGACTTAGCTGGGTCCCACAGGGGCTCAGGAATACCGCTGAGGGACTGATAGGGTGGGTGACCATCAGGCCTCTTTGCGAAATCAGCTTTGCTTGAGCACCAGGACCAGCCTGGGCCCTGGAGCAGAAGGCCTTCTGTGAGCAGTCTCAGATTGATGGCCACATTATCAGAGGCCTGGGGAAAGAGCCAAAAGGAAGATTCTGGAGGGGTCATCTTGGGGATGGACTCCGTCAGATACAGGTATGAGGGCAAGGACACATCCTGTAGGCCTGGGTAATAAAGTGTGCCACAGAGTGTCTGTGGCCTTCTGGAAGATGGTGTCTCCCTGGCACCTCCAGGATCCACAGCTTTAGCAAGCATCTGCTGTGCTCAGGACGCCCCTGCCAGTGATGGCCATAGTGAAGTGCTGCCCCCATGTGGCAGGTGCAGGCAAGGACCACAGAAGTGACCACCACCTCTCTCCTGTTCCCCAGAGTCCCAGAAACAGGTTAATAATGTATGCAAACCAAGCATTATTATTTTTTATGTTTTATTTATTTTTGAGAGACAAAGTGTGAGGGGGAGAGGGTCAGAGAGAGAGAGAGAGAGGGAGAGAGAATCCGAAGCAGGTTCTGCACTGACAGCAGCGAACCCATGTGGGGCTCGAATTCACAAAACACAGATCATGACCTGAGCCGAAGTTGGACACTCAACTGACTGAGCCACCCAGGTGCCCCAGCATTATTTTTAAAATATTTTTTACTATAACTTCAGAAGAATCATAATTAAAGATTTAAAACAAAATATCACGTTGGTAATATTTATACTCTAGCTCCATCCTCTTTTAAAATAGATTGGAAGATGCCACCCCTGAGCTCAGGATCCTCAGGGTTCTCCATGGTTCTGAGAATATTGTCCTAACTCCTCACCTTGACATGTAAGATCTTGCCTATCTCCTAAACCTTTTCTTTTACCTGATTCCTTGCTAGCTCTGTCTCAGACTCACTGATAAATGTCAGCTTTGTCCAACCAAGCCAGCACTTTCCTGCCAACAGGGCACATGCCGCTTCCTACACCTGACACTTTCTTGACTTCATATCCAAGGCTCTCAATCCACTACTATCTGCCAATTCCTACTGATTTGACAAGCATCTGTGTAAGTATTTCTTAGTCTGAGAAGCTTTTTCCCACCCCCCAGGCTAGGCTGGACCCACATTTTATCCTATTTCATTAGAATAACTCAGCACTAGATAATAATGTAATTCTGTGTTTACTGTCTCCCTGGCTCTGTGACAGCAGAAACTTTGTCTACTTGTCTATTCCTCTGTCCCTGGGGATGGGCACAGAGTGGATAAATGTGTGCCAAACAAGGGAACAGCTATTAGTTCCTTCAGTGTTCTAGCTATTTTTTTAATTTCTACATCCTTCTCCAAAATCATTTCTAAGAAGAAGTTGGTGAAACTATATATGTTAATTGAGGACCAAACAAATCCTTTTCAACTAAATCATTTTGCAAATTGAACAAAATCGTATACGTTTGCTAAATTCAGATTTTGTTTACACATGGTTTGCTTATATGGGGCCCATCTGTGCCCCTTGATCTGGAGTTCTCAATTAATTACATGGTGGTCACTTCAAGAGCAGCACTATTAAGTCCAAGAGTAATGGGTGATGAGAAGAGGGGTCAGCGTGCCATGTGGCCTTGGGCATTTCAGCTTCTCTTGCCTTGGTTCAGCTCTTGGAAGAAAAGGGACTACAGCACCTGCTCGGTGATGCTCAAATGGGTATGTGGAAGAAGCAGTGTGAACTTATAGTGCAATGCAAAATGTTCAAGCTCTGAAGTTTTAAATAATTTCTAGAATATGTATTTCTATAAACACAGTGTTTATTATTCTCACTACACATTAAAATCTCATTATGGATGGATTGTTAGGGTGTTTCACACTCTCTTTATGTCACCCAGGTTTTTCTTCCACAAACAAGACTTCTGTTTACTTCCTTCCTCAATACTCCCAATTTTTCCTGGAAACCTATTCAGTCAGTATATCTGTCCTGGCCCTTCTCCCCTTTCATAAGTCAGGGAAAGGCACTTTCACACCTGCTCACTTGTTCTCTGTCTCTGTTTTGTATGTTTATTGCAGGAAAATAGACAATACTGATGGGGAAAGAGAAGAAAATAAGCACCATAAGCCCACCACCCAGAGAAAGAATTCGGTGTATATTCTTTACCTCGACATTCATATCTACATATCTACATTTATTTATTTGTTTAAAATTAGTAGAGCTTATTATTTTATTCTTTTTAAAAAATAGTTTCTGGTTTACAGATAAAGGGACAGAAGGTTCTGAGAATTTCCACATATTCTCTCCTTCTTCACACCCTGGCTTCCCCTGTTATGAATATCTTACATTAGTGTGATACACTTGTTACAACTGATGAGCCAATATTAATAAATTATTTTAAATAAAGTCCATAGTTTCCATTAGGGTTAACTCTTAATATTCCCATTCTAGGATTTTGACAAATATATAATGACATGTATCCATCATTACAGTATCACACGGAATAGTTTCACTGCCCTGAAATACCCCTGGTGCTCCACGTGTTCATCACCCCTTCCTTCCCCAACTCTGCCCCCATAAATCCCTGGCAACCACTGATAATTTTTTACTGTCTCCATAGTTTTATCTTTTCCGGAATGTCATGTTACAATTATACAGTGTGTAAACATTTTCACATTGGCTTCTTTGACCTAGCAATATGCATTTAAGGTTCCTCCATGTCTTTTCATTGCTCGATAGCTCATTTTTAAAATCACTGAGTGGGGTGCCTGGGTGGCTCAGTAGGTAAAGCATCTGACCTCTGCTCAGGTCGTGATCTCACGGTTTGTGAGTTCAACCCCCACATCAGGCTCTCTGCTGTCAGCACAGAGCCTGCTTCAGATCCTCTGTCCTCCTCTCTCTCTCTGCCCCTACCTGGCTTGTGCTCTCCTTCTTTCTCAAAAATAAATAAACATTAAAAAATAAAATAAGTAAAATCACCAACTAATATTACATTGTCTGCATCTACCACATTTTGTTCATCCATTAACTTATTGAAGGACAGCTTGGTTCCTTCCAATTTTGACAATTACAAATGAAGCTGCTGTAAACATTCATGTACAGGTTTTTATGTGGACAAACATTTTAAACTCCTTTGCATAAATACCAAGAAGTGGGATTGCTGAATTGTAAAAGTATGTTTGACTTCATAAGAAACCACCAAACTGTCTTCCAAAGTGACTGGATCATTTGCGTTCCTGCCAGCCATGAACGAGCACTCCTGTGGCTCCACATCCTTGTCAGTATGTGGTGTTGTCAGTGTTTGGACTTATGGCCACTCTAGTAGGTGTGCAGTGGTGTCTTCTTGTGCAATTCCGTAAGGACGCATGGAGCATCTTCTTCCTATCTTTATTTGTCACTTGTATTTCAGCTCTGGTGATGTGTCTGCTCAGCTATTCTGCTCATTCTTAATCAGGTTGTTTTCTTTTCTTATTGTTGAGTAGTAAGAGATTTGTGTGTGTGTATTTTGGACACCAGTCCTTTATCAGGTAATTGTTTTATAAATATTTTCTCCTAGTCCTTGACCTATCTTTTCGTTCCTTTAACCGTGTCTTTCTCAAAGCAGAAGTTTTTAATACAAATGAAGTTCACCTTATCAGTTTTTTTTTTTTTTCTTTCATGGGTCATCCTTTGGGTGTATCTAAAAAGGTCTGGCCAAATGCAAGGTCATCTGGATTTTCTCCTGTGTTATCTTCTAAGAGTTTTATACATTTGTGTTTTAGATTTAGGCCTATAATCCATTTTGAGTTAATTTTTGTGAAGAGTATTAAGGTCTGTGTCTAGGTTCTCCCCGCCCCCACCCCCCACATGTAGACATCTAGTTTTTCTAATACCATTTGTTTGTTGAAAAAGACTGTCTTTTCTCAACATTTACTCCTTTGTTAAAGGTCAGTTGACTACTTTTCAGTGGGTCTATTTTTGGTCTCTCCATTCTGTTCCATTGGTCTACTTGTCTACATGTTTGTTTGTTTTTTTCCATACCACCTGTTTTGGTTACTAAGACATGAAGTCTGGCAGTGTCATTTCTCCAACCTCGTTCTTCTTGAGCCCCCTAATTTTGCCTCACATGAGTTTTATCTTTCCTGCTAGGCTGTTGGTACCTTGAGGACAGGGCTTTGCCTCCTCCTTCTTCCCTCTACCCCTCACCTCTACTAGTGCCCAGAGAGCTGTTGCCTGGGCAGCTCATTGACTGTGACTCTGTCTTGGAAAGCATGGTCATAGCTGTCCTGAGCCACAAGTGAGGCTGGTCCTCGGGCTTTTTGGCCTTCCTTCAGTTACCCTGTGTATTAATTATGGGGCCTGGAGCAACTGGGCTTAAGGTTTCTCCTCTTGAGCCTGATAAATCACTTTCAAATGGAGACAGAGCAAGGCAAATCCACCATCAAAGGCACACTAATGAACCATCCTGGACTCAGAGCAGGGGCAGGCCTTGGGCCTGCGAATTCTGCTGTGTTCTCATTTGTAAGGTCATTGCACATGATTGCCACCTGTTCCATAGCTACAGTGCCCTTAGAAATGGCTTCAAAATTGCATGATGCCTGAGAGAAACGTAAGATTTTCCTGTCAAATCTTTTCTATTTAATTGTTTTTTTATCTTAAAAAATGATTCTGCTTATCTAAGTTATATACAAGTAGATAGTGACTATGGGAAAAATAGCAGTATTCAGTTAATAAACCATGCCAGAATGTTGTGGCTTAAAACAGTAATGGTTTGTTACTTTTCATGATGCTGTGTGCTGACTTGACTCAGCTGGGTGGCTCTGCTCCTCATAACACTTGTAGAATGCATTCATTTTGTATGTGTCTCTGGCCTCTGGACTGGTCTGGAGGGTCAGGGAAGTCCTCACTCACATCACTGGTGTCTTGGTGCTGCTCCATTTCCCCATGAGGCTAAATCGAGCTTCCTCACAGCATGGCGGTCTCAGTGTGGCCCACCGTCTTCATGGTGGCTGACTTTAAGAGAGAAAATAAAAGCTGTGAAGCACATAAGGCCTAGTCTCAGGACTGTTATGGTGTTAACCCTGCCACATTGTTTTGGTCAAAGCAGTCACAGGCCAGTATAAATTCAGGGTCGTGGTGGACACAGACCACATGTCGTAATGAATGAAACAGCATATGCTTACGGGGAGGGAATTTGTGGTGGCCATTCTTGAGGACCGTGTCCTAGAGCATCAGATGTAAGAGTCAATCCCTGATCCTGTTGATGACCAGCTGCATAGCCAGGGCATAGTGCTTAAACTCCCAATGCTCCAGGCATCTTGTTCTCAAATAGGGAGAACACTAACTACGTAGATTTGCTGGAGGAAGCAAATGAAGTGGTATATACAATGTACATGTCATGGGCGCTCTGCTAGTTACACTGGAAAAAGTCACCTTAGTTCTCAGTAGCAGATGGAGACAGTGTCCAGCCAATATCCCCTGGTCCTCTGATAAGGTCACCTTCCATTTCTGACCATCCTGTGTGGGGTTGATATCTTCTGTCTTTGCCCTTCCACAGATAGATCTGAGCATGTCTCCCCACAGACTCTCAGGTCACCAGGGACTGACCTCCAGGGGCTTCCAGAGGTCACCCTCCTAAGGCTACATTTTGACAACCTTCACTTATTTCCATCTTGCTTCTGCAAGCCATCAGTGTGCTTCTCAGGATCACTTCCCTAATAAACCACTTGGATCCAAGCCCTTGTCTTAGGGCCTGTGTGGGGGGACCAAAACTAAGACATAGACCATCAAAATTCTCAAAATATGAGAATACTTTCTTTAATAGAACAAGCTGCCCAATGTTTGTGAAAAATTTACAGAGTCTACCTCCTGGTTTCAGGTTTCAGACAGAAACCTGGCAGTGCCCATAGGTAGAAGAGAAAAACTTAATTTTCATGGGCAAAATAGTCATTTCAGGTCTTTCTCTGTACTGAAAGCCAAAATTTATAACGACCAGCAGCAGCTCCCAAAGAGTAGGATTAAGAAGTGGAAAGGGGAGCCTTCATTGGGGGAGAGTGAGTGCTCTGGTTATTCTAAGAGCCTGAACCATAATTTCTGATGGGGAGGGAATTACTTTTGTTAGGAGAGAATGTCTTGGTGGGCTCCTGGGGACCAAAAGGGAGGAAATGGGCTAGCCAGGACTACAGCACCAGTGGTTTGCTTAACCCACTTTACATTAGAAACAGAAAGGACCCTGGAGACATGGAGGTGGCAAGGGGAAAGAGAATGGACAGAGAAAGCACAAAGGAAGCTTCAGCAGTATGGCCAGCAAGTTGTGCAGGTGAAGGGGGGGATCTAAAGAGCAGAATCATCTGATATTGAATTGTAAGTTGTTCATAATTTGCAAGTCCTTCATGCAAGTCCTTTTATCCCCAAAACATTTATTAAAGTGTTCCCTCCACCGA
Organism: Panthera uncia; assembly: GCF_023721935.1. NCBI lineage: Eukaryota > Metazoa > Chordata > Mammalia > Carnivora > Felidae > Panthera > Panthera uncia. The sequence goes on along the minus strand of NW_026057578.1, from coordinate 46,936,705 downwards.
CATAAATGTGTGCGTGTGTGTATGTGTCTGTTGATGAAATTAAAGTATAATGTTGAGTTCCCCTGAGGAACAATGAAATGGAGACCAAACCAAAAAAAAAAAAAAATGAGAATTGGAAAATAATGCCCCAAAATAGAAGTGCTTGAGAGAACCCTGATTCATAGAAATTTGCAAAAAGCCTTGATGAAGACTTTCCACAAATCAGGGAAGGGAAGGTTGAATAAAATCTTTCTGGATGCCAAGGGGCAGCAAGAGCTCACATCTGGCCTGGGAATGTATATGAATGCCTGACTCAACATTTGCATGGGTATTAGGTACATATGCTAACACAATCTGTTGCTAGAGATCATGCTAGCTACATAGAGATTGCTAGACAGAGATCCCTGGGGTAGGTTTCAAAGTGAGTAGTTGATCTTCCCATCCTCAGGGAGCACCAAGCACTCGAGACCAAGCCTGTCTCCACTTAAGACATCCACACCAACTGCTGGAACCTACTACCTTCTCTACTAGTGTCAGCTAAAGGAACATGATCGGCTGTCATCTCCCTCCTACTTCTTTTGACCTTTCCCCTAGCCCTGGGTGGGAGTCGGGGGAAGGGCTGTTACACATTCATTTCTCACAGTGTTTATTTTGTGGTGATCCAATGCCGGGGTTGGACAAACTATGTTTATGTGACATGAGGCTGAAAGGCTGACAGCTGGCGTGGGTGCAGATGCTTGCCAGCCCCAGTCACTATAGGCCTGTCATTGTCCCAGCTTGAGAAATTCAGAATCTCCTCCATGGGAGCTTCAGCATTTTCCTTTGAGAAAACAAATTTGCTAAGATTCTTCAGAATCCTGGGGGGTGCCAGGCTAGCTTTCAAGGAGCCTGACATAAGAAGGTCATAGTCTATAAACCCAAACAGCAAAGGAAATTATAGATTCGACACTAAGCTTCTTCAAATGATCACATTTCATTCTCTAACTGTGGTAATTGGCATAAAGGTGGGGAGGGGATGGAGGAAGAGTTGTAGCAAGGATACCAAGCAAGGTGTTTCCTTGTTTTTTTTTTGTTTTGTTTTGTTTTGTTTTGTTTTGTTTTTGTTTTTTTCCAGCATCTCCCAAAGACTTGAGCTTTGGTTGCCCATCTGGGTATGTTCCAAGCCACTGTGTGTACAGACACAGACAAACAAGATGGCATTTTATTGGGAGAAAAGACTCCGGCCCAACTCACCCATAGAAACACCTAATAGGAGGTAATGGAAGATTGTTGGCCCCCTACTCCAGATTTATCTTCTATTTGTAAACCTAAAAAAAAAGTGTTTCAAGTACCATTTCAGTTAGTCTCACCCCTGCTCTGTGAGGTACCAGTAGAAGATATCATGACTTGTTTTGGAGACCAGAAGCCCGCAGTTCAGAGTGGTTACATGCATGCTGGAGGAAACATCCAGCCAGGTCATAGTGAAGTCTGGGCTTTACAGGTCTTTTGATTCTATTCTCCCAGAGATCACAGTTCCCCAAACCCACATGGGCCAGGCAATAATACAAGTGAGTGAAGTGGACCAAACTAGCAGTGAAATAGGGAGTGGCAGGGGACTATGTCCAACTAGGGAGCTAGTCCACATCTAGAAAGGGAAGTGCACTTTAGCCCCAGAGGATTGTGGGCTTGAGATATTGGGCCTCATTTTGCTAGATTCTCCAATTTTACACAGTTCATGTTTTACAAGAAATGATTTGGCAATTACTGAAAAACACCCAACTATGTGTAGACTAAATAAGACAAGTGTTTAGGTGGCATCTGGCCCACAGGATGTGATTTGTCCACCCGATGCCTTGGTAAAAAGAGGCTGCATGGTGGGTGCGGGTGGCCAGGGCAGCAGGGGGTAGGTGCTGTCTGCTCTGCATCCTCAGCTGCCTGTCCCCCAGGTTCTGCATGTTAGGTCTGCACAGGAGGGGTTATGGGGCCAGGGAGTGCTCCCAGCCACAGGTCTTTAGGAGGGAAAGTGAAAAGTGGTGGTCATTAACCCCTTTAGCCTGGAAGGTAGATACAGAGGTACTTGTTCCCCACACCCGCTTGCAGTACAATCCTGCATGGGGCAGCATTCACTTCTGTACAGTCATTCTTAGGGTTGGCAGCAAAGTTTCTATTTTCCTTGGTAAGGGCTGCAGTTCATATCTAAGCTCTGCCTTTGTCAGCCAGTCTGCTTTTTGTCATGTTACTTCTGCAAAGATGGGATGACAATGACACCACTTGATCTTATCTGCGACTATCATCTCTAGGCAGTTTATGGTTTCTCTTGAGAACAGTCCCTCTCTGGTCCTTGAACACAATTCTCTGTGACCTTATCCAGCTCCTTCCTCATGAGCAGTGAGAGCCACCTGCTTCAGTTGCTCCCACTGGGAAACACAGGTTTACCTCTTCATATACGCATACTTTGCAAGTCTCCTGGTATGTCCTCAGCTTCCTCCTGCAGCTGGATTTATCTGGAAGACTCACGGTTTCTTCCATGGGCATTGATGTAGTCCCTGAAGATAAAACATGTCGTTGGAATGCCAGAAAGCACACAGCCCTCCATTCCCCAAACCTGGGTCATGTCAAGCAGGGGGCATGTGGCAGGAGACAGACCTTTTTATGGAGTTTTGTCCAACCCTGCCTTGGAGCCTCTCTTATTTTCAAAAACAAAACAAAACAAAACAAAACAAAATATAAAGCAATGGAGAGTGGAGGCAGCCCCCTAAGGAAAGCAGGAATGAGGGCTTCAGGAGGAATGTGAACTTGCCCCATTACCACCTTTTTCATAGTGAAAACATACCATGAAGCAAAAGAGGACTCACTTTCAAAATTTTTCTCTCTCTCTTTCCCTTTGATTCTACTTAGAGTCAGTGTACAAGAAGTTATCAGGTTTGATTTGGAGCAGTTCTTGAAAGTTATGAATAACTGGTAGGATTTCAGCCCACATACTCAGGTATGCAAGAAGTAAAATTATCTCTAGTCCCTCAAATCACTTCATTCTGACTCAAAACTGCTGCCCTCAACTAAACGTCTAAAAGACACCACCCTGGCATTATTGGGGACCCCTCCTCTCAGAGGCTTTCAGGGAACTTGAAAGGGACAGGGGTAGCTGGGGCATGGGGCCCTGACCTCTCATTCTGGAGCTCAGTGTTTGGGTGTCTGGACTGCTCTGATCCTACCACCTCCTGGGTGTCCCACCGCCAAGCATTGTCAGCTTTCCACCCGAGGCTACACTTACCATCATCCTCCTGGCCCACCTGGACACAGTCTCTGCTGCTCCTCTCCTGTGTCTCTGGCAATGGGTGCAACCTCCAACCAGGATAAGCCTTGGGAAACAAAATCAGGCAACTGAAGTCTCTTGCAGACAAATTCGTCTTTCTCCTGACACAAACCTCTTGCAATGTACGAAAGTATGGGGGCTTGTCCATCAGCTTAATTGAGGGAAGTAAAGGGGAGAGGCATCAGGAAAATACAGAAATCAACATTCCCCAAATGAACATGACATTCATAGTTTCACAGAACAGACCCAAGGGGGAGATGAAAGACTTTGCTTATATGGTATGATTCAAGGAGTTGCTGCTGGAAGTTTCTATAGCTTAAAATCTTTCAAAGTGTTATTCTGCCTAAAATTTCCAGCACTGAAAATGCAAACAGTATTTTGTCTCCAGGAAAGGGCTCATACATCAAGTCAGCATTATCTGTAGTCAGCATAGCAGCATGTGACCACCACAGAAGATGAGATAGTCTCTTCATCATGCAGCAAAGCTTAGAAGGAGGTAGGACATCTGGATGGGGAGATGAGACATCTGGATGGGACTGTGTGGTGGCCTTTCCCTAAGAGAGTATGTCTGGGTGGATCTGGCTGGGCCCAGAGGTGGGCTCCATAAAGAATCGGGTTCTTGGTTTGAAGGAGAGTGTCCCAAGTAGGAGGTCACACTGGGAGCATGAGTTCTGGCTGATCTGGCCAGAATGGTTGCTGCCCACACAACCTGACAATGTCCATTCTTGCCTGAGCAACCCAGACCTAGGCTGGGAAAGTCATTACTTAATGTTCACATGGATTTTTGTAAGTTCATCTCTTTTCTTCTCCTTTTCTTCACAGGTCAGGAGACAGATTTAAAATACTGTATTCAGGACTTCACAGTTCTAAATAACTTGGGTTTTTCCTTTCCTTAGTCTTAAAGTTCTATTTCTCTAAAAATTATATACTTCTTTTAAATGATAGTGTTAGTAGTGTTCTGTTAGTTTTTTATTTGGGAAAATGGAAAGCGTATAGTACAAAAGATTCCAGTAGATCAAAAAGGTCTATTATGAATGTCAACTCCCTCCTGTTCCACCCATCCTGAAACCCTCCCCAGAGGCAGAGGCAGAGGCAGCCCCTGCTTCTGGCATCGCCTCTTCTGGAGGGGGTATCATGTTCTGTGCTCTGGACTGAACTTCCAGTTTTTTCAGCTTGTCTTGGAAATTCCTCCATACCATAACATAGAGAGTCACCTCATTTTTTATCTTATTGACCTTTCATAATTTAATTGAATCCCTTTAATAAGTATTTAGGTATTCTATTTCTTCAGTCTCAGGAATCCACAGGTAATGCCTCATTATTCACTCAGTGTCTCTGCATGTGCATTTTTTGTCCTTAAAAATGTTTTCCTGTTCTTGATTCAATATCTCTATTTCCATTTCATCACATTGTCTTTCCTAATGTATTGTGTGTAAATGTGTGTGTGTATCCTGGTTGTAAGCCATCCTGATTTTTTTTTTTGTAGATGGAGAAGAGGCAAAACAAAACAAAACAAAACTGTGCCATCCTCAGTAGAGTGGATAGAGTTGAGTTTCTTTCACATGACTCATGCGCTGTCCCTGGTTTTGTTGCTGAATATTTAGATCTTGTATAAATTTATGTTTTAATCTATGGATAGTCAGCCAGTCTCCTAAGAAGTTGGAGAGCAAGAAGATGAATTTCATTGGTGTTCTATATTTTTTAATGGTGATTTATTTTTGAAAGAGAGAGCAAGAGAGGAGGGACAGAGAGAGAGGGCAACAGAGGATCCAAAGCAGGTCCCACGCTGACAGCAGATAGTCTGATGAGAGGCGGGAATTTGCAAACCACAAGATCATGACCTGAGCTGATGGATGTTTAACGAATTGAGCCACACAGGTGGCCCCATTGGTGTTCTTTATTAATCACTTAGAGCAGAGCTATGGAATTCTCTAGAGTAGTGAAAATGCTGACCTGGTTAATTCATCATGAGTTCCTTTCTAGATGACTGTGGACCATTTACCCACATTTTGTTGGGATCCCTGAGTCCTCCTAGCTTCTCCTGTAGTCAGGAAAGTTTGGAGTACCTCTGTGTTCTCAACCCTGCATCAATATTAGAATCACATGGAGAACTTTATAAACAGCATGATGCCTGGTTCTGGCATTTGCCTCTGCTATGCCTCCAGGGCTGACAAACTTGGATGGCATGATCATTGAAACTCTTCTTACCTCTGACCTGATGACAATTGTTATAACTTGCCATAGAACTAGAGGTCTTGCAAACTTGGCCAATTTATTAGAGTTTTCATGTTCACAGTTTTGAGGGTAGTGACATATTTCCTCATGCGAGTTTTCCCTCTATATTTCCCATTGCTTGAAGTAGAAAAGTCAAAGTTGGGGCTTCAAACCCTTCTTAAGAGAATAATAAGAACACAATTTTCTCAAGGTGCAAAATTGGGGATCCATACAGCTGAGAAGCCAGCAGCTTGGAGTGGAAGAGGGAATGGACAGGTTAGAGCATCTGCCCAAGTCTGACTCATCATCCTTCCATGTCAATCTTTCAATTTCTTCTCTCCCAATTTCACCAAATGTCCAAACAGCACATATTATTGGAAATTCATTCAAAACCTTACACTACCGTGGAGGAACAGAAGCAAAGAAGTAATAATGGATACATGGATGAGAGCATGAATGGAAGAAATGGAAGGAGGGGAGAAAGATGGAAGGTTGAGTGCACTGGTTGAGAGTTCCACAGAGGTTGAGGGTTGTGTTCGGCTCCTAACCTTGCCATTTGCTACCTGGGTGAGATTAGGGGGCTTACTTAACCTAAAACAGCCCTCTCCCCTATCTTGTGAAACATGGATTTAGTGGCACCTACCATCTGGGGTTTTCATGGGGATTAAATTAGATCATGGTGGGTAAAGTCTTTAGGCCAGCCCCAAAGAATGCATGCTCAATAAATGGTATTTATTCTTTATTTTACTTCATTTTACTGAGAAGGTGTTTTGAACTGACTTTGAAAATACACATATTACATGCATTGTAAACCTCTTTCCAAATCTGTGTATTGATACATTTTGATGAGACATTATTAACATTAAGATTGTTTATTTTATTAATGTTTTGTTTTGAAGTTCTTGCTTTTTATATACTGGTTCTGAAAATTGCCCACCTCAAGGTCATGAAAATATTCCCATTTGCTTCTAAAACCTTTATCATGTTACCTTTCATATTTCAGTGTAAGATCTATGTATCTGATGTTGATTTCTGTGTATGATATGAAGTAGGGGTCAAAGTTAACTTTTTTTTTTCCCATGGCAGACCAACCGACCCAGCGGTTTATTGAAAAAAAAAAAAAAAAAACCAAACCCTTCTTCACTATATTTCAGAGGCCCCTTTGTTGTAAATCAGGTGGGTCTGGTTCTGGTTTCTCTAATCTTGTTCACTTTCTTGTCTATCCTAGTACTGCCTGCTCACTGTTGTAAGGATGTATATCCAGAAAATACAGAGAACTCTCACAGAAAAAGGCATAGTGAAATAAAAATGTGCTAATGAATTGAACAGGCATTCAGGTCCATTCTAATTCTTTGATTGTAATCAAAGATTTAATATGCATTTTGAGTGCCTGCATTATTCTGAGACAGCAAAACGTATTGTATCTGTGTATGTATGTACTTACTTATTGATCTTTACCTTTGTTTACCTATTTTTTTTTACTTTATTTGTTAATGGTATGTGACCAGAAAGACAACTGTCCAAGGATTTTGAAAGTTTCAGAGCTGAATGACAGAAATGCAAGTAGAAGCTATGGTTTAGGTGATGGGGCCAAGTGTGGCTCACATGGGTGAGCTGGTGCTGCCCAGGTGACAGGTCTTATTCCTGTTATAAGTCAGAAAAGTCCAACTAGAATGCATACTGCTTCTCATGTACGGAAACCAAATATTACAGGCATTCCAGAAAGCTGGAGTTGTCTTTTCCTGGAAAGAATAGGTGGAAACAAAAAAAATTGGTAAAATGGATGAAGAATCAAGGGTGTAAGTGACTAATAGTTGGTTCTCAATCTTCATAAAAGTTTTAAGGCTTATGACTCAAGTGTAGCATTCATTGTAAACATCCTGGATATACAAGAAAAGTTATATTTACCATCTCAGTATAGTCATGGTAGCCGTTTACTAAGCTGTTTACTTGTCATCTTTTGTTGGAAGACTTAAATATCAGGGATACCACGTGATTGCATTTAAGCTTGGTCTGCAATTGCTTGTTTACACGTGTAGCATGCAACAGCCAGAAAATGCAAGTCGGAGATGGGGAGCTGAGAGAAAGGAAAGAAGTGGCAATGACTGGGTTTATTGCTCAGCTGGTGGGAATCCAAACTTTGAAAAGAGCTATTAGAATTATTTCTCAAACATCCCAGTTCAGAGCTAAAATGTGCCTGTTATTGTGATGTGACATATTTAGCAACTTTAACAGGAAAACTTGACTTTGATCACAAGCCTCTTGGTTTATATAAACCAAGCTCTTGGCAAGATCTTGAAACGGAATCTATGACCCTGAGAAATGGGTTCTTTCTCACTGTAAGTAGAGAGAAGCCTCCCTCTTCCTTTTCAGTTTTGAATATGAGTCCTCAGGGGCTTGGGCAACACTGAATTTTCTGAGAGGTGACAGAGGGAACCAACTTCACCATTCAAGTGTCTGTTGAGTTACAATGGATGTGGTGGGCGTGGCTTCTGGCGGTATAGGATTCTGCCCCATCTCCTCAGTGTGCTCAGCTAAAGTAGGGCCAAATTGCAACACAGCACAAGCTACTCTTTACTTGTTCTTTAACAAAGGAGAATATTGCCAAAGTTACCATGGGGACTGGAATCGAGTGTTGAATCCATCCCACTCAGTGTGTTGGGAAGAATCCCTCCTCCCTTTAGAGCCTGGCCCCATCAACTGGTGGACAAAGGATGTGAAAATGCCTTACAGACTGTAAAATGTAATAGCATGTAGAATTTCCATTTTGTGGTGAAAATAGTTGACTTTCAGCAATTAAAGGTGCTTGTAGTCAATAGGATGATGTTGTTAGAATATGATAAATCCACTGGCTGTCCTTGTCTATCATTAATTCATTTGAATATGTCTACTTGTTCATTCACCAAAAACATTTATTAAATGCCAGCTGAGCAGCAAGCACCACATTAAGTACCATGGATGGAAAAGATAAAATAAAAGTAAAGGTCAAGAGAGAAGGGCATAGTATGCTGAATAACCAATGAGTCTATACTTTGCAAGAGACTTAGAAATAGCTCCCCAATCAATAGAAGTAGCTCCCTAACATATACTAAGATGCAAATGTGTTTACATGTTATAGAAACAACTTGGGTTGAATTAAGCATCTCCACACACAGAGGAAGTAACTTATCCCATGTTTTCCAGGGGGATTCAGAGCAGTGACTCTCAAAGGTGGGAATATGCTACACATGGGAAGAGGTTGGAAGCTAGATGAAAAGTTGTTGGTGTCCACACAACAGTACTTCCATCTCCTGGGCCTCCCTTCTCTGTTTCTGTTTCCTTTTTTTATGCTCCAGAGATTCACTTCTCAGCTAATCACATGGTGGGAGTAAGACAGCTCTCCCATCTGCAACCAAATTTACATATGGTGGTGTCCTGCTACCCAAGGACACCCAGTCCCAGAATACCAGGAGAGTGACTCTGCTTGGGTCAGCTGTCCTCCTCGACAGTCTTACAGCTAATTGCTATCAGCCCTTTGGTGACTTTACCCTTATATATGCATATAGCTGCACCCACATGCACTGCTCAGTGGTCTGTGTGTGGATCTATTGGATCAAATGATTGTCCTGAAAGACTATCATATAAAATGTATCATTCTACTCTTCCTTTTTTCACTTAATTAATCTGAATTCCTTCCATTGTGGTGTATGGAATTATATCATTTTTTTTACTAGCTGCATAGTATTCTATAAAAGCTTTTCTGTGGCCTATTTATTCCTTTATTGATGATTATTTCCAAATTTTTATGTCATTTACAGAGTCACATTCACCACTCACTTGTATATCTTTAAGTATTTCTGGACTCTATAAATCCCACAGTGGAATGTCTGGATCAAAGTGTATGTGCATTTCAAATTTTAATAGGTGTTACCAAAGTGCTCTCCAAAATACCGTTAACAGCGAACACTTCTGCCAATATGGTATGAGAGTGAATGCTCCTTATTCCCTTGCTAACCTTGAATATTAGCAGTCTTGTTAATGGACTAGTCAAAAATCCTGTCAGGGCATTACATTGTAGCTTTGCTTTGGAAAGGCTGGCTCTCAGCTTGCCAGCTGCCTCCCCCAGCACCAGAGGCCTCACAGCTTCAAGACCTGCCCTGCTTCCCAGAGGAGCTGAGCCTATGAGCTACCGGCTCCTGTGGGGGTTTCAGCAAGTATGGTCCCCTGAAAGACAGTGACATCTTCTCTATTATGACTTTAGAAAGCAGAACTAGGAAACAGCTGAGTTTAAAAGTTTTAAAATCATAGCCTACAAACCATCAATTCATTGGAGTAAACACTTGAAACATTAAAGAGGAAGTTATGGGTAAATTCATTTTCATTTGTAACTAATATGAGACTCACTCCATTGTTTATATTACTTTCAGAAGAACCAAACATAGAGCCATCACCCATCTCCTTGCCTCTTCCTGAAGCAGAAGGAGGACCTGTACTGGCTGTGTCCCCTGTGGGCCCTGGAGAAGGGCTAAGTGTGGGTTTCCTTCCTTTTTCCGTTTATATGAAATTGTGGATGAGAGATGTTAGATATAGCTTGGAGGCCAGGAAGGAAAGATATTTATTATTATTTGTGTTTCTTTCCTATTCTCATTTAGTTCAATTGTTTGTTTGTTTGTTTTTTTTTTTCAACATTTATTTATTTTGGGGACAGAGAGAGACAGAGCATGAACGGGGGAGGGGCAGAGAGAGAGGGAGACACAGAATTGGAAACAGGCTCCAGGCTCCAAGCCATCAGCCCAGAGCCCGACGCGGGGCTGGAACTCACGGACCGTGAGATCGTGACCTGGCTGAAGTCGGATGCCCAACCGACTGCGCCACCCAGGCGCCCCTAGTTCAATTGTTAAATTTAGGTTTTCAGAGAACCCAGGCAGTCAGATCTAGAGGTTTAAAGGTCACCAAGCTGCTGTTTCCATTACAAATTTGGAAATAGTGCATAGTATTTGGTGATCAGAAGTGGCTCTGATTGACACTGACACTTTTTGTACAAGGGGCCCCACCGAAAGGCCTTCTGACTCAGGATAGAACCCAGTGACTTTGCTCAAGGACATATTGGTGTTCTTTTTTCATAAAACAATGGGTAATATTCCTGACCACTCTTTAAAATTATGTATGATATGAAAGTATGTCAGAGGAACCCAGGTGGCTCAGTTGGTTAAGCATCTGACTCTTGATTTCAGCTCAGTTCATGATCTCACAGTTCATGGGTTCAAGCCCCATGTCAGGCTCTGTGCTGACAGTGCAGGGTCTGCTTGGGATTCTCAATCTCTGCTCCTCCCTTGCTCTCAAAATAAATAAATAAACATTTTTTAAAGAAAGTATTTCATTAAACTTTTTTGAAAGTGGAAGTTGGAAAGTGTTGTGATGAACCCAGAAATCTGGTTCTCTGACAATCCCTGGCTTACACACCAGCAGCCCAACCATGGACTTATCCCGTAACCACTTGAATCTATTGCCTTACCTGCAAAAGGGTTACAATGTTGGTAAAGATTCAGTTAAATAATACAATATGTCTCTAAAGTGTTGCTACAACATCTGTCTCAATATCTGTGCTCAAATATCAGTGGAGAAGAATGAAAGTTAAAGTGCTCTGAGTTATGATCGTAAATGATCTGTTTATAAGTACACTGAGCTGTGGTGATTCTTCACATCCACAAAGGCAACCATGCAGGTACCCACAATGGCCACACAGACAAAGGCATGAACGTGGTAGATCTGAGTCTTGGCAGACACTTTATGGTCCTCCCAGAATATGAGGCCATACCCCACCGGCCTCCCCATGCCCCCCAAGGCTGTTAGGAGACAATTTCTCATGGACTCAATTTCTCATGGTCCTGATGAGACTGAAGCTTCCAGCTTCTGCCCTCAGGTGCAGTGTGGTGCCAGCCCCCCAACGATACCCAGCCACTTTCACTCTATTATCCTGTTTGGCGTGTCAGATGAGGACCTGGGAGCTGGCATCTATGTCTGCTCTCTTTGCTCCATCTGTGTGAGTTCCTCAAAACTGTCTGTATTTAAAAGTGGCCTCTGCATCTTGGCTGGCCAAATAAGTCTAACTGTGGCTATGGCCTTGCCTTTTCTTAGGAATGGACACAGACATGCTTGGGGCACCTTCTCTGCACATGGCACCAGGGACCCTGTGATAACAAGGTGTTCTCAAGGTGGTCTCATCTCTGTCTTGTGCTGGCAGCAATGATGGCCCCATGGGGGTGGCCCACAGGGACGTGCCTCTGTCAAGGAAGGGGCACTCCTGGCCCTTCTAGGGCACTCAATGTGACTTTGATCTCTCCTGACTATGGAGATCCTCAGGCCAACTCTCCAGGCTATCACCCTGCCCCCATGTGTCTGGAGGCTGTGCTTGGGATTATCAGTCAGCTGGTGACTGCTTCTGGGCTCAGATGGAGCTTGGGGTGATCATCACAGGGAAATCCCTCTCCTCCAGACTCTGATCACATGCTTTTCCACCTCAGGCTTAGGGTCAGGGTCACCAATAGTGATTTAAGGGCTATGAGGCACTAACTGGCTTTGTGTCAGTAAGTCCAAGGAAGAAAATAGCTCTAGCAGCTGCTTCAATTCTTTCTCCAAAACTTTGTTTTTGCCTTGTTGACGGGATCTTCCCAAGCAAGAGCCTGCAGCATATGGTTCAATCTTAAAGTGGGATCCTCAGAGGCAGGCCTGGGAGGAGGGGGATTTAAGGGAAAGGGGTGTGTTGGCTTGGAAGGTGAACCCCAGGTGCATCTTCAGGGGGAGTGAGCAGGGAAGGGAAGAACAAACACAGGGAGTGATGATCAGATTTGCATCATGAACACTTCATCTGTGTCACCTCCAGGAGGTTATGTTGAGCATGCAGCACAGCAGCCTGCTGCCTGCTGCCAGGCCTGAAGGAGATGGGGGATCCACTAGGACTAGGGTTTCCAGGACTTGCCATTAAGTCCTGCCCCTTGTTGCCCAAGGTAGCTCTTGGGGACATGGTTTCCCTGGGGGTCAGAAAGCAAGAATACAGGTCCTTGCAGAGGGACACCACAGGCGTTCACTGGACCAGCGAGGAGTTAGGGGATATGGGCAGGTAGCCAACAGCACCGGCGTCCACCCCCTAACTCATACAGGGGTTCATCCCACTTGGAGCCAGCTCAAAGCAAACCCAGGTAGACACAATTGGCTTGGAAAACTCCAAGTGCCAAAACACCAGTCAAGAGCACATACTGCACTCAGGAACTCTGCATGGCTTCTCAGGATGGTGACTGGTCAAGAGCAGCTCTAAATACAGTGTCTCATTTCAAAGAAGGTCCGGTTTCCTATGAAACCGGTTTATTCCTATGAGCGGTTTATTGAGAACACATGCAGGGAGAAAAGGTGTGAGTGTGACACAGAGACTTCCCATGTATGCACAGAGAGAAGCAGGTCTCCATCTCACAGAGCTATCTTTATGGAGTGTCCTGCCTGCCATCTTCAGAGTGTTTGTAAATCTGCCTTTAATTTTTAAGTATCACCAAGCAGCATGAAAAGTAAAACTGCCTGAGTTTGATTTGTGGAAGGGATGGAGAGAGGGATTGGCTCAACTGATCACTTAACAGACGCTGTTAGATCCCTCATTGGAACCAGCTCTGTGGTGAGCTTGGATCCAGGGAAGAGGAAGGAGATTCAGAATACTCACAATGCCCTGCACAGTCTGTGGCTGAATTTGCCTTTATGGAAAAGACCAGTAATTCCTTCCATGTGTATGCCATTTTCATTGTATGGTCTGCCGAGTACCTCATCCGTACTCTCAATAGGCAAGGGGTTTGAATTACTTTATTCCCATTTCGCGGAAGAGGCAAACAGGTCAGAGCAGGACAGGACCTGCCCACTTGGCCCAGAAGAAGAAACTGGGCCCAAACCATATCTTGATTGTCGGCAACCAGACATTGCCTGACATGTAATCCGTGCCAAGTTAATGTCTGAGTGGCTGTTGGGCTTGGATGTTGTTTAATCTGGGTCTTTCCACCACAGGAAGACCATGGGCTGGCATTAGCAGAGGCAGCCTGACAGGCAGCAGGAGGTTCCCTTTGAAAACTTAGCATGTGCACTTTGAGGGTTTGTTTGGGTGTTTTTGCACATGAATTTATTCAGGTGGCAAAGCAGTTCCTGACAGCTGCTTCCCTCTCTGGTGGACTTGTCTCCCCTGGTCCACTGGACACGTGGACCAGGGGAGACAAGAATTAATGAATTTGCTGCATGCAGGTCAGTGACACCTTGCCCACAGGTGTGCATGCGGCAGTGAGGCACTGAAGAGAAAACATCTTCCAGATCCAGCTGAATGAACTTTTAGTACTGGGGTGTCTGGCTCTGTGGCAAGTATATTAGGATAGCCATATTCTTTGTGGAGAGGGAGATAGACTTCCTGGCACGATTATATGCCTGTAGACATCTACACTACTCATTCTGTGTCCAGCCTTACTAGACCCAATTGCTTCCAGAGTAGTAATGGAATGGAGAAGGAATATAAAACCCTGTGGGTGGACACTAGTGTTGTTGCTAGATTAAGAAATTCAGATAAGGCACCAGGACTTCTAAAATGCCTTTGGTGATGTCAATGTTCACAGTGACTTCTCAGCATGTGGAGACACACTGTTTCAGGACTACTGAGCACACGAGAAGCCACTTCCATTTTGGGTTTCTGCTGCTTGGTATTTAGGATTTTCTTTCTTAATTATTAAGGAATCTTGGGAAAAACTTTCAGTGGAAGCCAGGGAAAAACAGATCTGATTTTTCTGTGCTTTCCTATAAATGTCCACAAACCCTTTCTTACCCAAGAATCTCACTTGCTTAGCGAAGTAGCTGGTGCATGTTGAAATAACCATTCTTATGTGAACCAATGGGTAACTCACCCCAGGACTGCACGACAGGTTTGAGCTACCAAGCTAGAGTTTAAGTACAGTCCCCTATAACTTCAGGACATTTTATTTTATTTTTATTTTTATTTTACTATTTACTCCAGGGCCATTTAGTTGCTTAACACTTTGCCCAATGCCTTTCTGCCCTAGGTGAGCATTAGGGGCTTTGAGGCAATGAGATTTTGTGAAGGAAAACTCTTGGCACCGATTTTTGTGTAAATTCCCATCAGTTTCCACAGTTGCAGAGCTGCCTCTTGGAGACTGTGGGCTCAAAGTCCTCCATCCTCCTTCCTCTGGTGTTGGGCCTCCAACGAGGTAGAGCTCTACTGATCCTCTGCCAAGGAACTCAGGGGATGGTGCAGGGTACAGGTACTGTCTATGGTGGGAAAAGCAAGAGAGCTTCTCCTGCATCTCCATCCACACCATACTCCATTCTCCATATTCTGTGATGCTTTTAATGGCAGGATGAATGTAGAGTCAGGATATCTGGGTCTCAGGTAAACTTTGTCCTCCCTTCTGTGATTCTGTGGAGGATCCCTCTGCTCCAGCTGGGCCATGGCACACCATCTGGTGGTCCCCACACCACATGGCACCTGCCCTTGGTCGCAGGTGTTCCTAATATCAGTGCCTCAACACCCTAGTGTGGCGTATCTCATAGAACAGGAGCACATTGATTACCACTGAAATGAACAAAACTCCTTCATCAGGAACCACAGCACACATGGCTGATTACTTCAAGGTAAGGGACACTCAGTGATGACCTGGGCTGAGCCCTCAGCCCAGTGGGCTCCTGCAGTGATTTATTCACGGATGGCAGAAACTGTGCCCATCCCATGGTACAGGGTTCTGGCCCTGCGTTAGGCTCAAAGAGACCAAGAATCTGAAATACTGGCTGGGCTGCACCCAGGATGTTGTGGTTACAACAGGGAAATCCATAGTTCTCCCTCCAAACCTTAAATAGCACTCATACATGCCCATCCCCCATCATTAAAACAAACTAATTTTTACAGTTAAGTGACCAGTAGATCTTTGAGAGAAAAAAGAATTGAGAATGGCTAACCCAGCGGTTCTCAAACTTGAATGGACATCAGAATTCCCTCGAGGTCTGTCTGCACACAGGTTGTTGGGTACCCCCTTCAGGTATCTCTGGAGCCACCAAGGACTTGCATTTGTTAAGTTCCCAGATGCTAATGGTGCAGTTCCAGGTACCACATCTGTGGACTGCTAGAGCAAACCCACAGCAGCATGATACCTTAAAGCTTCAATCAATCCTTCCCCACAACACCAAAGGCCTTGTTGGAGAGAAGCCAGCTCCTTACGATACCTCAAACAGGAAAAATTTTACTATCAGCATGGGTTCGAGACAAGAGTTAATAAACAATTTTTATGTTTCCACAGGCATAACAGTGAAGCAGGTACTCAGAACACTGCAGGGTCAGCAACGAAAATAGGCACAAGTCTCCTGTTGTAGTCCCGTCCCCCACAAAACAGATAAAAAGAGTAAAGGAAACCTAGAACACTGGGAGGAGTGAAGGTGAAGTTGGGATTTTTCTTTAATTCTAAGTTTTGTGTTTCTAGAAACATCTGATCAAATAACATCTTTCATAACCAAGTGGAATTTTGACTTATCTTCACTATCATGGTCATCAAGCCAACCCACAGTAAGATGAGTCTTGGCTTTCCCATTTTGGAAACTGCCAGAAATGCTATTTGGATTAATTTCTGTTTGGGAGTTGGCTAAAACTGGCCACATTCTCTCATACTTCAGGATAAACATCATAGCATTGTCATATAAATTTATATTCCCCAAATTAAGTTAAAATAGGCCTTTTTAGGGAGGTGGAAGTTGGTTGTTATTGTTTTTTTTGAAAATTACTCCTCAAATATGTTCAGACACAAAGTTCAAGGTTTTTTTTTTTTTTCTTCCATATTTGGTGTCAATCAAACTAAATATCTACATTTCTGCAATCATATTAAATGATATTGTATTCTTCAGTTACATATAAAATTCAATTAGCATTTCTTTATGGAAATTTTAGCATCATATATAAGTTAAACAAAAGAAGATTTAAAATAACATTTTGTGTAAGAAGCAACACAAAGCAACTTTTCAAAGCACAGCCCAATCATGCCATTGGAGTGCATCTATTATATTTTCCCTTAACAAAGTATGCTCCAAAGTAAACGTAAGTAAACCTTATTCTCTACAATAAATTGACCCTCAAAAACTGTGTATACAATGTCTATAAACTAAATTATCATACATTTAAAATAGAAAATTACAATGGAAGCAAAATCTGGAAAAAGAAATCACCCCAATTGCTGGCTCTAAAACTATTTTGTGAATTAAAAAGTATTTTCAATTCCTGTCCTCTTGACTCAAACAATTGAACTTTTGTGCTTTTCAGAAACAACTAGACTAGAACTCGATCACTGAAATAACTTCCTGATCAGACTCTTAATTTTGTTCAGGTATTTGTTCCTTAACTATTGACCCAGAGGCGATGATGACTCTGCCTTCCTCAGGGGGAACAGATGAGTGGACCCGGCTGTGGATGGTGGGTTGATGCCTTGGCCATGACTGAATTAGGAGTGGACACTGGCCCAGTCTGACCAACGAGTCATTGAGATGATTGCTGGAGCTCTTGGAAAAGTTTTCCTCATTCCTCAGAAGGACTCATATGAAGGGATGGTACTTTTGTGTTTCTGGACAGTGGATATTAAAGGTCTGGTTTTAATATCCAGAACTCCTGGAGACATCTTGCAACCACAAGGCAAACAATTGGGGGCAATTCCAGCCCACAGAAGATGGCAGAGTAGAGACAGAAAAGAGCATGGGTCCTTGATGCCATTGCAAGCTGTTGAATTGACCAACCTGGGAGCCCGCCAGACCTTCAAATATCTTTTACTTGATGTAAGAAATTGTCTCATCATCTGTGTCTGTGAGGTGAGTCTTCTTTTTGTATAGCAAAGGTATCCCAGATAATACAAATAAAATCTGAAAATTAGAGATTTCATGGAAACAGTATTCTGTCTGTTCCTGTTTGTTTTCATTGCACACCTTTTAAATAAGGTCCTTGTTGAACCATTTTTAAGGTCTCCTCTATTGTTACAGTTTTCTCTAAACTATGAGTTTTTCTAAGTTGAAAGATATTTGTGTAACAGTTTTTCCAAAAAATGGCTCACATTTGTATTTGCTCAATTGGCTATTCAACATGGGCCACATTTCTTTGCAATTTAACTTGTTTTTCCCTTAGTGTTCTTTAAAGTGTGAAGTAAAAGGGGCAATAAAAAATGTAAGTGAATTTATTATTTATTCTTACATATAACTGGATTATTTGTGGTAACTGAGGTCTAGTGTGCCACAAGCTTTGTTACAATTTGTGACATTTTATCACCCTGCTGGAAACATTTCTTGGATTTGAACCCAGGGACTTGATTTTTTCTTAAAGTGAAAACATGTCTTCCTCTTGCTCATGAGTCTACTTTGTCCATTTTCACACAGTGCATGAAGAATGGATTTCCTCTTTCTCAGATGTTTCCTCTGATTGCTCACATCTTATCCACCCTACTGCAAGTGAGCACAGGGTAATCAACCTGAGATGTGGAAAAGAAATCCTAGGGTCTTAACTCTCTGTGACTGTTACAAATTTTAAGTCTTCTAACTGTTTTTTAAACCAAACCCTCCCAGTTTTGTTTAGCTTTGTGTTTAGAAACTATAGTCATGGCAGCATTGGCAAAGGGTACTCATCTTGTCTCATATTTACACTTGGTCATGTTCATAGTGTGTAATATAATTTGGCAGTGTTGGCAACTTCTTGGGCGAGGTAAGAAGTGGGAAGGCTCTGATCACTCTCTGTCTTCACTTATGTTCCCTCCTTTGAAGGAATAAAGCAAGACCCCTCCCCTATTCCACTTGAGCAAGACTCCAGTCCTTACTATCAAAGAAATCATATCAATTAGGGAGGGCACAGATTTGATATTGATACTCACTTGAACATTAATCAATAATGTTTAATAACAACATCAGGCAGGAGTAGAAAGAAACAGGCTGCTTTGGGTAAGCATGTAACAAAAATAATAATCTCAAACTCTAATGTGCTTCGTGCTTAGTGCATGCCTGGCCCTCTATTCAATGCTGGCCTGGGCCAACTGGGGTAACAGACTCACCCACCCCAATGGTTGTGTCAGTGTGTACCTGTCAATTGGCTTTTCCTCTCCCATAAGGATGGCTCATGGATGGACACTGGCCTCATTGGGAACCAGTGGGACCTAAAGGGAAGTTTGCTGGGGCCTCCTCTGAAAATTGCCCCAAGTCATTCAGACAGTAAGTGGAGAAGCCAAGATCTGTCCAGGGCAATCTGACTAATGTGGCCACGTTACTGATCACTGAGGTGGAGATACAGGAAGGGAGAGAAATGGGGGCAGGCAAGAGGATGGGCTGTATTGGTGAGAGAGCCCAAATACATAATCTTTTCTGGGACCATCTTTGGTCCATCTTTGGTCTTACCCCTAAATCATTTCATTTCACACCTTTTTGAAAGTTATGATTTTAATTGAGCCTCTAAGTTATGTCATTTGGGGAAAATAATTGTATCTGTGGCTTATCTATGAAAACTGTTGATTCTGAATTTTCCATGAAGATCCCAATTCTTTCTCAATATAAATTCAAGTTAGTTAACATACAGTGTAGTATTGGTTACAGGAGTAGAACCCAGTGATTCATCACTTACATGTAACACCCAGGGCTCATCCCAATAATTGCTCTCCTTAATGCCCATCCCCCACCATCTCCCCTCCAGAAACGCTCAGTTTGTTTCTGTATTTAAGAGTCTCTTATGATTTTCCTTCCTTTCTGTTTTTATCTTATTTTTCATTCCCTTCCCCTCTGTTCATCTGTCTTGTTTCTTAAATTCCACACATGAGTGAAATCATATGATACCTGTCTTTCTCTGACTGACATTTATTTTAGCATAATACTCTCTAGTTCCATCCATGTTGTTGCAAATGGCAAGATTTCATTATTTTTGACTGCTAGGTAATATTCCATTGTATATCAGTCAGTGGATACTTGGGCTTTTTCCATAATTTGGCTATGGTTGATAGTGTTGCTATAAACAGTGGGGTGCATGTTATTTCCCCAATACATTATTACCCATATTGTGACTTATAAAAATATAACCTCTAAAGGAATCAGTTTAGAAACCAGTTTATTTTCTGTGTAAATGACAAAAAATCCAATGCAACCAAGTTTGAACGATAAAAGGTATTTATTGGATCCCACACTTAGAAAGCTCAGGGACTAGAGGCCCTTCCATGATGCTTAGATTTAATAGCTGGCTCATCAACAGCACCTGTCCTGCATTCTCCCTACCTAATGTGCTGCCAGGTCCATCCCAGGGACCTCATCTTCCTTTATGGTGTGGCTGCTACAGTTCTCAGCCTCACACTCACACATCACCCTTTAAAGGGACTTTGCCAAGGAATCCACTCTTGCATTTCATTGGCCCAGACTGGGTTGCAGGTATTGAGCCATGTCTTGAATCAGGACTTACAGGGGGTCACCAAAGCCAGGGACGGTAGATGACTGTTCCCATTGACTGAGACCAGTCAGGCTCCCCTCTTCCACAGCTGCTCCCCAATAGAGGAGTGTGGAATACATGCCAAGGGCAAGAACAAAAGTGACTTTTCCGATGACTGTATCTAGATCCATGTCACATGGTGTCATGGTGTCATGCCCTGTAACAGAGCTTAATACAATGCAATATTCCCTTTTTGATTTTTAAGACACCATTTTTTTTACATTTGTTTATTTTTGAGAGACAGAGAGACAGAGCTCAAGTGGGGAGGGGCAGAGAGAGGAGACAGGATCCAAAGCAGGCTCTAGGCTCCAAGCTGTCAGCACAGAGCCCAGTGTGGGTCTTGAACTCACAAACTGTGGGATCATGACCTGAGCCAAAGTCAGACACTTAACCGACTAAGCCGCTCAGGCACCCCAACATGTCACTTTTGAACTCTCCCATTCTGACTGGTTAGCCATTAACTGGGTCTGCATAAACCTCCCCTTGGTCCTCTGCACTCACAGAGACTAGGCCTCTGCTCCATGCTTTGACCATTCCCAGGCTCAGAGATGTCATGGGATGCCTCAGAGCAAGTACACAAATCTACAAGTGCACTTCACAGGCATCAATCCATGCAAACAATCAAGAAATGTGAGATGCAAGAGAAGGCAACAGCTAGAATCACATTCAACCACAAAGGAGAGAAGGGAAACTTGAACACACAAGGGCACAAAGCCAACAAGTGGGAGATACACACTCTGCTTAAATAATTCTGGAGTGCTGGCCTGGCCTTTACGTACTTCTCCCAGGCATACATATGTACTGTAGCTCCATAACCCAATGTCAGCCCACATGCCAGAGCACCAGCCACCATTTAGCTGTCCTTGCACAAAGGCCTGAAACTTTCCTCTCCCTGAAACCTTCTTTCTACCTAAACATGACTACCCCCAATGGTTGACAATGTCCATGGTTAGCTGGTAGGTCCCAGGGAACCTGAATCACATTCTTCACAGGGTCAGTTGTGCATCCAGTGTTGACAAGGTCCCTGGGCGAGAACTTCCAAGGCTTCCCACACAGCTCACACGTGGTCACGGGGATGCTGTGTGCCTTGTCCGCATCACAATCATCCACAGCACATTTCTGTGTGTACTTATTTTCCTTCCAAAATAAATTTTATTTCCAATTTTTCAAAGTAACACACATTCATTGCAGAAAGCATTGAAAATCTAAAAAATAAATAAATAACCCAGCACACACAAAAGAAAAAGCTCTATCGACATTTTGGTCCATTTCCTTCCATTTCTATTTTTTCCAATTTGATAATAATTCATTCAGGTTTTTTCTTTTCCTACCAGGTTTTTTCATGCACTATATATTTTATACCTTTTACGCATAGAGAAATAATTTTATAAGTGTGTTTCTGTCTCCTGTTTGTCAAATTCCTTTAGTCTGAATGATGGAAAACTTTCATAAGTATTGCTGCACTGATTGCATATTATTTTATTGTGTAAATGGACCATAACCAACTCGGGCATCCTGTAGGATGATGTTTAGGTATTCACAGTTGCTTTCATTTTATAAACATTGCAGTCCATTTTATAAACCATGAATTTACATAATGCAGCTAACACATTTTATATTTTTTTTTACGATGATATCCCCAGAGGTGGCATTAATGAAGTGAGGTTTATCATTTGAAAGTTTATAATTTAAAACAGTTCTTCATATATGCAATAAGAGAGGAAATGATGTGTCAGAGATCCTGGGTCTCGGGGAAAAGCCCGTCAGAGTCAGTCCCTAAGTTGGAAGTTCACTGGACCCAATGTTGCCTGACATGGATGTTTTTGATCAAAGTCACAAAAAGTCTCAAAAAACGTACACTTTCAATTTGTATGAAGCCTGTTGGAAATGATTGTGATCTGCAATTTATGATTTGTGATGGGTACTGTAGACTTTTAGAGGGTGGATGGAATGAAAACTGGCAGTAGGTGACTTCTTTCAGACTGGTGTGGCACTGTCACCCATGTTCTTCACATATACTTTCTTCCCCCACCTGGCCGTAGCATGCTCATGTGCATGTGCATACACTCACACTCACACACTCACAACACACATACTGACATAACTCTGCACACTCACATTCACTAGGATTTCAAGATAAATACAGAAAAGAGAAGGATCCTCAGTTTAAAATGAATTTCAGGGGTGCTTGGGTGGCTCAGTTGATTAAGTGTCCAACTCTGGATTTTGGCTTTGGTCATGATCTCAACAGTTAGTGAGTTTGAGCCCCATATCAGGCTCTGTGCTGGCAGTGCGGAGCTTGCTTGGGATTCTCTCTCTCTCTCCCCCCTTCTCTTTTTGCCTCTCTCCATCTTGTTCTCTCTCTCTCTCTTTCCTTTCTCAAAATTAATACATAAAAACTTAAAAATAATAGTAAAAAATAAAATGAAGTTCAGATAAACAATGAGCAAGTTTTTAGTGTAGATATTTTCCATGCAGTATTTGCACATGTAGTATTTACAATATTGCCATGCAGTCTTTGGTACATACTTAGACCAAAACATTATTGAAATTCAAATTTAAACATCTTATATTCTTATTTGCTAAACTTGGCAAATCTACCATTTGTACGCCATACATACCCACTCACATATGCCCATGTACACTCACACACACTGGTACACACTTACACACATGCACACACTCCTCTTTTCCTTTGCATTGCACATTCAATTTAATTGCTTATTATAATATAAATACATGCCAGAAACCCTCAAATAAAAAGAAAATTATGTGGCAGTAGCTTAATAGACACCTTTTAAATAAAAGGTTTAATGAAATCACAAAAGAATTTCATCTTGTGCAGGAGACCATCCTAGAGTGTCAGAAATCAATTCCGTTGTGGGTAGGATTCTAGCATCCATGCTTTCACCTTCTAGCAGCCAGGCGATTTCCACAAAGGCGGCTGCCTTCAGATGGCCCAGGTCTGCGGGCCCTGGCTGGGCAGCTCTCAGATCTCCTGTAAACATTTCCCCTTGCACTTCCTAAGTTCGGGGTGTGTTTATTTTACAGAAAGGGGTCTCAGCCCATCTGGGATTTGTTTGGAAGGGATTGCCTCTTTTCTTTCTTTATAAAAATAACCCAGTGTCTTTTTGTAACTGGGCCGGACTGTCAATTTAACGGGTGGACCTCACCTTTTCCTGGGTGTGTTCCTGGAAACAGTGTGCAAGGCTGGCTGGGTTAACCATTCCTGTGCACTGCCTCCAGCTTGGCCTCCTTTAAAATATACTTGGTTCGGTTCCACGGTGCCAGCCACCCCCACTCCTTTCTGTTGTCCAGTCTTCAGGGGTGCTGGGCTAGTGCGCAGGCATGGTTTACCTTTGATGATTGCATGAGTGATTGAAAGAACTGGAGACTGGATTCCAGCTGCTTTTGACCTATTTGTAGCTTATAATTCTCCCCTGTGGAGCAGCAGTGATCCTATCGTCAGTGATCATTTCATCCCCAACACGGGGGTAGCTTGGAGATATTACAGTTTTGGTGGCAGACCACCACAAAAAAGGGACCAGCACAGGGGCACCTGGGTGCTCAGTTGGTTAAGCATGAGACTTTGGCTCAGATCATGATCTCAGGGTCTGTGGTTCAAGTTCTGAGAGGACCTCTGTGCTGACAGCTCAGAGCCTGGAGCCTGCTTCGGATTCTGTGTCTCCCTCTCTCCCTTCCCCTCTCCTGCTCTCATTAAGAAAAAAAAAAAAAGGAATAGCACAGTTAAGTGAACCACATGACATTTTTGCTTTCCCAGTGCATATAAAAGTTATGTTTACACTACACTGTAGTCTATTAAGTGTGTAATAGCATTATGTCGAAAATAACAATGTGCATACCTTAGTTAAAAAATACTTTACTGCTAAAAAATGCTAACCATCCTCTGAGCTTTCAGTGGATCGTCACTGGTCACAGATCACCAGAACAAATATAGTATTAATAGAATATTTGGAATTTTGTAAGAAGTACCAGAATGTGACACAGAGACATGAGGGAGCAAATGCCGTGGGAAAAATGGCGCCTATAGACTCCATCCACACAGGGATGCCACAGACCCTCAATTCCTAAAAGGGCAATGTCTACAAAGCACACTAAAGGAAGCACAATAAAATGAGATGCACCTGTAACAGGGTCCACTGTGTCCAGGACATTTTAAAAGTCTTAATTTTGTCTGTAATTCCAAAAATAACTTGAGAAAGATGCCAGTTGCACTTCCTTGGTAAAACTAAAGTTATGTGCTTTAGGCCAAAAAGCCAAAGGATCCTGACCCCAAATACTTACATGCAACCACTGGCTCCAGTGACACTTAGCAAGTGGAAAGAAAAGAGACACCACCGGTGAAAGCTGAGGGTGCTTAGAGAACAAGGACTCTAGGAGATGCCAGTGAAAGGTGAGGGCACTTTTGGGAGCTACTGTAGGTAAAGCATAGTGTTAGGGTTTGTTTTTAGTACTTTTTACATTCAGGCAGGTAACTAATTCCTTCCCGTGAATCTGGAGAAATTGAAAATCTGTGCATGTGGCTCACAGCAGAGCAGTTGGCCTCACACAGACAATATACATTTGGCACAGGGCTTTTCCTTTCCTCCAGGGAGCACAAAGAATTCTTTAAACACTTATTTCATTAGCCTCCAGAAGTGCCTGGTGAGATGGGGAAGTGCCAAGAAATGCGATCTGTGTCCTGCACAATGGAAGACACAGATCTTCCCTAGGACAAAGGAAATTGTGGAATGAGAGAAAAACCTAGAAACTTTGTTCCCCCACACACTGCTCCGGGTTTCCAATCACTCTTTTTAAGCTCCTCATTGCCAGAATACACAACTTTGTTCAAACAAACACACCCAAGAACCTAATAACTTTCTGAAATCCACATCCAAGTATAAATTTGGCCTTTTGCACCCCCAGGAGACCTCCTGACGTGTGTCTGCTTGTTTGTAGAAAAACTCGTTGTCGTGATGTCATGGACTTTGTTTCTGAGAAACGACGATTGTTTTATTTCAGGAGGAAGGATGTTGGGGGCAGTGGAAGACAATTTCGCTTTTGTCTGTAACTGATGATGTTTAGAGCAACTTCTACTCATCCAGAGAGAGTCATCGGCAAACTCAAGCCATCTAAAATCATCCGTGGTTTTGTAAAATCAAAAATTTGTGGGAGAGAGGCTCAAGAAGGTGTCACCTAATTTGCCACTCTCAAATGTGGACTGCACATGGTGACTTCCTTCCAAAAAGTAGAACATGGAAAAGAGAGAGAGTAGCTTTAGAGTGGCCGGTGGATAAAGATTACTACCACCAGACATGTTGACAGCATGTTCTCTTGATATGACATGTTGAGAATGGCACTCTGCTTCTGTGGTCTTCCTACCAACATGCCCATAACCCCCATCTAACCATGAGAAAAGCACCAGGTAAACTCACACTAAGGAACCTTCTACAAAATGCCTGACCAGCACTCTTCAAGGTCATCAATAAAGGAAAATCTGGGAAACAGTTGTCAACCAAAGAAGGCTTATGGAGACATGACAACTAAATGTAATTTCATCTTCTGAGCTAAATCCTAAAACAGAAAAAGGACATTAGAAAAAAAAAAAACTAGTGAATGAAACATGAATGAGACATTCATTAATAGTAACTCGGTTCCTTATATGTGATCAATATACCTGCTAATATAAACTGATAGTCTGAGAAACTGGATGAGGAGGAGCACCTAGGTGCCTTCCATACTGTCTTTACCACTTTTTTAGAAATTAAAAAAAAGATTATTTAAATACAACTAATCATAAAAAAGGGTTGGTCCTAACACAGGCATTGTGTAAGTCCAGTGCTTCTGAAGTATTTTTTAGAATTTGATATAAAATTAAAGCTCTTGAATTATTTCTAGGTTAGAGTAGGCAAGAGGGTTTTGAGAAAAGCTGGTAATAAAATGGTGAAATTCTTCAGGCAAAAAGACCAGTCATATTATGCTAAGGAATACACATAGAAATACCTAATACTGAAAAAAAAATCTGAAATCCAGCCCCTTTGTTATACTCTTTTGCATAGCCTTGGATACTAGTGGTCAAGGACACTCCTAATACTTGGCCAAAGTGACTGCAGGACTCTCAGGGCCTAACTCCAAAGGGTCAATGTGGATCTTTTGTTAAATGTGGTGGATCAGTCTCTGTCTTTACTACCTCCTGAAAATTACCACAATGATGAAAGGCGGGAAAAAAGTATAATAAATTATTTGGACAAAGAAAACAAAGAGGGTATCCCTGGAATGTTTCAGACAAGAGAATAGCTAACACTGACTGAACATGCATCAGTGTAGATCCTTCTACATGACGATTCACAGAACTGGTGGTAACATATCCATAAAAGCAGAAAAAAAAAGTAAACCAAGTGCCTGTGGAAAGGAGGAGCAGCAAGGAGTTAACTTATTCTGCAGTAACCGGGAACAGCCAATGCATCAGAGGTGCCCAATACCCCTAAGGGCAGGGCTGAAGAACAGGGTGGAAAGGGGAGGATGGTGCTGTCTCCCTGGATCCAGGTTGCTGAGAGACACCTTCTCTTATCCCAAGGTAGGTGATCAGTTCATTCTCTGGACACACCAGACCAGGCTGGTTTACAATTCTGGACACACACTGAGGAGACTCAGTCCCAGGACTAACTCTTGGAAGAGTTGAAAATTCCCACTGTGAACAGTAAGGTCATTTTCCAGGACCTGTTTCAAAAGGCTAATAGCCTGGTGTGTGCTCTCCAAACAATGAATTAGAGGATTCTTCTAAGGAAACAGACCCCAGAGAGGTCTTATCCAGAGAGACACCTCCAGATATAGATTTTTATGGACTGAATTGTGTCTCCCCAAAATTCCTATGTTGGAGTCCTTACCCCCAGTTCCTCAGAATGTGGTAGGTGATATTTGGAAACAGGGCCTTCAAAGACATGATTAAGGGTTGCCTGTGTTCTTCAGTGGGTTAAGCGCCAACTCTTGATTTAGGCTCAAGTCAATGATTCACAGTCATGGGTTTGAGCCCTACATGGGGTTCCATGCTAACAATATGGAGCCTGCTTGAAATTCCCTGTCTCCCTCTCTCTCTGGCTCTCCCCTGCTCTCTATCTCTCTCTAAAAGTAAATAAATAATTATTTTTTAAAAAGAGATGATTAAGTTAAAATGAGGCCATCAGGGTTGGCCTTAATCCAATCTGACAGGTGTTCTTATAAGAGGAAATTTGGTTGTATAAAGAGACACCAGGGATTTGCATACATAGAGGAAAGGCCATGTGAGGACATAACAAGAAATTGGCCACCTATAAGCCAAGGAGAGAAGCCTATGGAAGAAACCAGCCCTGCTGGCACCTTGGTCTTGGATTTCTGATCTCCAGAAGTCTGAGAAAATACATTTCTGTGGTTCAAATCACCCCATGTGTGGTACTTTGTTATGTCAGCCTGAGCAAACTGATGCATTGGATGTCCTCCAGTGAAAAGGCCAGTCATAGTACCATGAAATCCACCAGTTCACAGGTCTTACCTAAGTGCATGGAGCTTCTGTATTGATCAGGGCCTTGGCAAGAAATTCTGATGGCACTCTCTAAAGGGGAGGTAGAGCCGAGTTTAATAAAAGGGCTACTTACAGAGCTGAGGGTGTGGTTAAGGGAAACCAAGGCAGGGTGGTGCAAGCCCTGGGAGGAACAACAGAGGCAGCTGTTATCACTTCTGTGTCTGCGAGTCAGGATGGGAGTGTTTCCTAGAACCCAACTAGGGCTGAGGTTGTCAGAGAAGGTCAACTGACAAGAGAGGTCTGTAACCTTCAGCAGAGGAATACAGCCATTGCCAAGACACAGCTCAGCAGAAAACCTGGGACATCAGTTCCCCAAACATTATCTCATCCTGATGTCTGATCCCCTGCCAGTGCTCCGGTGGCTAAAGCCCATCAGAATCCATAGTGTAAAGGAAGCTAGATGATGCAAGTAGGTCAGCCTCTGGGGCACAGAACAGGGTGGAAGGGATGCAGTCTGGAGCCACCAGTAAAAAATATAGAGCTCACTTTCTAATCAGCTCTCAGTTTCTCTTTTTTAAGTCTGAAATGGCTTCCAGGAACATCAGATAAGTGAACCGCTTCAACATGGAAGAGAGACGCAAACGAAAAAGCACACAAACATACAAATAAGCAAACAAAGGGAAACTGAGAGAAATGGACATGCAGTGAAGAGGATAAACTTTTTGGGTTTTTGTTGTTGTTGTCGTTTTTTTAAGAAACCCAGAGGAAGTAATGTAGTGGACATTGGAACATATATACACCAAGAATCCAAAGTCAAGTCATTCCATTCTCAGAAATGCCATGTTATGAAAAACGGAAAAAATCAGATAATGTGAAGAAAGTCTAAATTAAAAAATACAATCGCCAAAAATAGTAAATAAGATTAGAAGAATTTGTTCAGAAAATAAAACAAACTAAAAGAAGATATAAGATGGATGAGAAAAGATAAGAAACTTAGAGAAGCAAGCCAGACACAACACCTGACTCTTTAGAAACTCAGAAACAGTGAGAAGAAAGGGTAAAGAAGCCATCACTATCACATAAGTGGTAGGGGACACTTCTCCATCCCTGAGGCCATGAATCTCCACACTGAGCGAGCCCTAGGAGTACCTAACCAAAGAGATGAAAACACACACACCAAAGCACACATTCCTGACGTTTTAGAATTCTAGACAGAAAGCAGTATCCAGAGAGAGAGAGAAAGAGAGAGAGAGAAGCAGGGAGAGGGGGTGGTAGGGAAGGAGAGGAGGAAGAATAGGAAGAAGGAGAGAGGGAGAGGGAGATAGAGGATGGGAGAGACAAAGAGAGAAAGGGAGAGAAAGAGAAAGAGGAACCCATTCAAAGGAAATGAAATCAGAAGGCAACACTGTAAAAGTAAAAGTTGGTGCAGCTAAACTGTTAAGCTCTAGTAACAACCCAGAATTCTATATTCAGACAAATAAAGTGTAAGTGAGAACAAAAATATTTCAAAAATATTGGGACTTCTGCCGGATATTCTAGGAA